>NW_022111369.1:97777021-97779646 GCF_000313985.2 Echinops telfairi | reverse complement strand
GGGTGGGGGGCATCCTGTTTTTTGCTAAAACTGGATGATGAGATGGCTGCGTGAGCAAGTGCATTTTCCTGGTGGTGAAACCAGTCCTCCACTGTTACACTATTTTTTCAGAACCTCTAAATAGAAAGCTTGATTAACATCTGACCTGATGGAATGAACTCCAAAATGCAATATGAAGTTGACATTTTCATATGTTTGGGAAGTTGATGGATGTCCAGAAAGAGGTTTGTCATCAGTCAACATTTCACCTTTTTCTGAAGTGAGAAAACCACTCATACACTTGAGTTTTTCCCATAGTGATATCCTTCTCAGCTGTGTTCAACATCACAACAGTTTCTGTGGCAGTTTTCCTGAACAGGACACACAATTTCACAGCCGCATGTTGTTCACTTAAATTGGCCATCACAACAAAGTGAGGTTCCGGTGAAACTGCTTTCACAAAAAAATTCACTGTGACCAGAGAGAATATTCCCAGGCAATGCGACTAGGTGCGCTAAACTCAGTCGAGCAAGCAAGATGCTCAACTAGAGGGAAAAGTGCTTACTATGAAAGTTCTGCCTAGTGGAGTTTTGTTTTCTGTTTTTGTTTGTTTGCTTTGGGGGGGTACCCCCTGGGAAGTTGGCTGAAATCAAAGAATACCAGAAAGATGTTTCCTTAACTATGCAAAGGCATTTGTCTGTATATAATAATACAGTAAGGACAACATTGTGAAGAAGGAGGAGCCCAGAACACTTAATCTGTACATAGCAAAGATAGTTGTTCCAATAGAAAAATGGAATACTGTATGATTTAAAATCAGGAAACCTGTGTCAGGGTTGTATCCTTTCACCAGAATTTTTCAATCCATATGCTGAATAAATAATTTAAGAAATTGGACTCTATGAGAAGAACATGGCATCAGAATTAAAGGAATTTTATTAATAACAGGAGATAAACAGATGACACAGCCTTACTTGCTGAATGCATCGAGTCCTTGATACACATGCCAATGAAAATCAAAGACTATAGCCTTCCGTGTGCATTGCAACTCAATTTACAGAAAAGCAAAACTCTCACAACTGGACCATGATAAATGGAGAAAAACAATGAACTTGCTAAGGATTTCATTTTACTTGGATCCATCATCAACCCTACTGGAAGCAGCAACCAAGAAACCAAATGATGCATTTGCATTGGACAAATATATTGCTCAAGGTCTCTTTAAGGTCTTAAAGAGCCAAGACATCCCTTTGAGAACTTACTAGAGCCTGACACAAGCAATGGTATTTTCAAATGGACTCACATGCACGGGAAACTGCACAATGAATAAGGAAGACTGCATGAGAATTGATGTATTAAAATTATGGTGTGGATAACGAATATTGATAGTGCCGAGAACTGCCAGAATAACAAGCAAATCTATCTTGACAGATCTATCATCAGAAAGCTTCCAAGAAGGGAGGATGGTGCAAGTTCATCTTAGATTCTTTCGAGAAGGGCTTCATGCTTGGTCAGGTCGAAGGTCAGGGAAACAGAGGAGGACTCTCACTCAACAAGATGGACTGACAGTGGTTGAGACAGTGGGCTCAATACAACAATTGTGAGACTCCCACCAGGTAAGGTACTGCTCCCTTCTTTGTACACAGGGAAATTAGGAACCAGAACCAACAGCATAGTACCCAACAATTGCAGCAGCAGCAGCTTTAATTTTTACCTAATTTTCAGAGACTGGTTGTAGAAAGAAGTTTCTCAAATGGGAGAAAAGCAGTAGGCATATTGTTTCCATAGCAAATGAACCTGCATCTTCACGTCAAAGAGGTGATAGGTCCTAGTGGGCACCGAAACGTTGGAGAGTAAATGCTATCTAAAAGAAAGCCTGCTAGGCGGGGGCAGGGCAGTGGGGGGGGCGGTCCGAGGAAATGGGGACTAGTTAAGACACCCATCCGGAGCTCCTGCTGCCAGACCAGAAAATTGGGAAAGTAAGAAAGCAATCCCACTCTGCATCTGTGGAACCCTACGTCAAGCGGGCACACCACCCCACTACCTGGAGGAGGAGTTGGAACTCCTCCAGCCCCACGGGAGGTCCGGCTGGACCGGCGATGTACCTTGGAGCAGGTGGGGGTTGGAGGCATGGAGGCACAGGGAGTCCAGGGCGGATGGTCCCTTTGGGACCAGTGGTGAGTGTGGCGATGCCTGGGGGGTGAAGGTGGGAAGGTGGGAAGAGGGAGGGAGCCGATAGTCGATTGCAGGGATCTACATATGGCCTCCTCCCTGGGGGACGGACAGCGGAGAAGTGGATGAGGGGAGATGTCGGACGGTGTAAGATATAACAAAATAGTCCAGTGGCCAAGTCTCTGTCGCCGCGGGAGCCGGAGCGGACTGGGCCGCTGAGGCAAGATGGTGGACTACAGTGTGTGGAACCACATCGAGGTGTCAGATGATGAAGACGAGACGCACCCCAACATCGACACAGCCAGCCTCTTCCGCTGGCGGCACCAGGCTCGCCTGGAGTGCATGGAGTAGTTCCAGAAGGAGAAGGAGGAGCTGGAGCAGGGCTGCAGCTGAGCAAGTGCAAGGTGGCTTGGCCATGTGCCTGCAGAAGCTGAAGGAGCTGGAGGGGTCCAGGGGCGGGGCCTGGCTGGGGCG
>NW_022111369.1:97742388-97776921 GCF_000313985.2 Echinops telfairi | reverse complement strand
CAGGGGCAGGTCGCTGGAGCTACTGCAGTATGAGGAGCAGCAGCTGCGCAAGGAGGAGCGGAGCTGGGAGCAGAAGCTGGAGGAGATGCGCAAGAAAGAGAAGAGCCTGCCCTGGAATGTGGACACGCTCAGCAAAGATGGCTTCAGCAAGAGCATGGTCAACACGAAGCCCGAGCCAGTGGCCGAGGACTCGGAGGAAGCGCAGGAGCAGAAACACAAAACCTTCGTGGAGAAATACAAGCAGCAAATTAAGCACTTTAGTATGCTCCCCCGCTGGGACGACAGCCAGAAGTACCTGTCGGACAACGTTCACCTGGTGTGCGAGGAAACGGCCAACTACCTGGTCATCTGGTGCATCGCCTGAGGGCGCATTTCTCCTCCACCTCCAGGTCGATGCACCAGATGACCAGGTAGTGGCCCATCAGACCATCGTGATGCAGTTCCTCCTGAAGCTGGCCAAGAGCCTCAAGGTGGACCCCCGCGCCTGCTTCCCACAGTTCTTCACCAAGATCAAGACGGCCGATCGGCAGTGCATGGAGGGCTTGAACGATGAGCAGGGGCCTTCAAGGAGCGCGTGCACGGCCGTGCCAAGCTGCGCATGGAGAAGGCTGTGAAGGAGTATGAGGAGGAGGAGCACAAGAAGAGGCTGGACCCCGTAGAGGTCTATGATTCTCTCCCCGAGGAGCTGCAGAAATGCTTTGACGTGAAGGACGTGCAGATGCTGCAGGATACCATCAGCAAGATGGACCCCACTGATGTAAAGTACCACATGCAGCGTTGCATCCCCTCTGGCCTCTGGGTTCCCAATTCCAAGTCCAGCGAGGCCAAGGAGCAGGAGGAGACAGGGGCCGCGGAGCCCTTGCCTGAAACTGATCCCCAAGCCAGATGAGGAGAAGGATGCCAGGGGCAAGGACGCCAGCGCATGACCTAGCCCAGTCGCCAGCACCCATCTGCTGGCAGGCCCCCCGCGCTCCTTTTATCAGACAGCAGAAATAGACACCATCTTGCTAGCTCTCGGCTTCCCTGACTTTCACTGTCACTGCCTGCAGCTCCCCTCTCTTCCCCCCCACCCCCCACCAGCATTATGCCAAAGGCTCTAGGGTACAGGGAAGGACTCCGGTGGCAGGCCTGTGGTGAGCGTCCCTAGTGGGGAGTGGAGGGCTGCTTCAGTCACCAGGAGCGTCTCTTCACTGTGGGCCCACTGTTGAGATCTTCCAATTAAGGATTTCAGATGCTGAAAAATAAAAAGATATAACAAAATAATAATTTATAAATTATGGGAAGTTCATGAGGGAGGTGGGAGCAGAGAGGGAGGGGGAAAAGTGAGGGGGTGATATCAGGGGCTCAAGTGGAAAGCAGGTCTTTTGAGGAGGAGGATGGCAGCAGATGTACAGGTGTGCTTGACACAATGGATGTATGTATGAATTGTGATAAGAATTGTACGAGCCCCCAATAAAAAGATATTTTAAGAAAGAAAGCCAGCTTCTCGATCATTTCATGTTGGTTGCTGCCAGTGGGAGGGCTAGCCAACTCAATATTTCTGGATCTCCATCTTTTCTTAAGGAGAAAATAGCTACCAGATTTTTCAGAGGAACTCCTGGTGTTTAAAAGTTGGCTCAACTTTTTTATAGCCTTCAAAGGCCAAACATAACGTGCCTGACAGCCAACCCAACCTCCCAGACACCAGATTGTAACTCAGTGCTTAAAATATGGAGTAAACATCTATCGCCGGGTCCTTGCAGGGGCTGAAGGGAGAAATGAGCTATTTCAATGAAATATACTAACTGTGAACGTGAGTCTGTCTGCAGGCTGTTGAAGAGGCTCCTCTTGCCACTGCACAAGGGAAACAGCACCTGCACTGATGTTGGCAATGTTTGGCTCTTAAATAAGCTTGCTCACCTGGAATGGGCTTGTGCCCAGAGAATCATGCCAATCCCTGCAGGGGCTATATGAATTCTAACACACTGGAGGTAACATATGTAAACTGCGTGTCACAGCACCTGGACATAGAAGGCATGCAAGGACTATTTGCTTTTTCTTCTCCCTGATCTCCGTGGCCTTTCCTCTCTCCTCACTCCTTAGCCGTGAAGTCTAAACATTGGACATGTCACCTTCTCCTCCTGGATAGCCTTGGTCCATGTCCTTGATGACTGGACTACGGCCATCTTCAGAAGTTTTGTGTAAATGTGTGGCCTAAATATTACTTGAAGCACTGCCCGGTCACGCACCGTCCTCACAAGTGTTCCCATGTTGGAGCCCGTTGTTGCGGCCACTGTGTGGCATCCTCTACAGAGACACAAACGGTCTACCCACTTTGATATCAGAATCCATCTTGGAGTCTACCCTACAAATATGCGCAGACATGAACTCTAGGAAAATGTCTTTGGAATGCTCATTGCCAACACTGAAAATGACTTCTCAAAAAAAAAGAAAGATCCTATTTATACCAGGTTGTTGTCATTGTTAGGTGCCATGGAGTCAGTTCTAACTCCTGGTGACACTACGTACAACGGAACGAAAATCTCCCCTGTCCCGGGCCTTCCTCACTAGTGCTGTTGTCTGAGTCCATTGTATTGGTCACATGGTCAAGCCATCTCTTCCAGGGTCAGTTTTCCCAATCAGAGGCTACTTTGAACCCCAAGGAGTGCAAATGTCTGGAAATATTGTCAGTTATCACACCATGGACGTGCTGTAGTATCTAATGGATAAAAATCAGGGACATTGATAAACCACCGACCATGCATAAGATAGGCCTCCACAACAAAGAATTATCTGGCCCACAAATTCAGTAGACTGAGACTGAGAACTGTGGCTCTGTCGAAGCTTAAGGCTAAAGGAGCTCTGAATGGACCACCATAGAATGAGGTCGTAATTTGGGGGAAAGGTTATTTTTAAATTTCTAATAAGGGTTGCTTCTTAAGAAGAGACTAGGAATATAGAGCTCTCCAGAAGGATGAAAACTGCATTATATTTTTTTGTGTTTTTCTACTGTTTGACTTTCTCAACCAGACAATGAACTTAATTCACTATTAATTTTAAATTGTCAGATTTTCTCTTGATTGTTGTGCAGCATGATGGGTTCATGTCCAGTGTGTCTGCCTTTAAAAAAAAATGTTTTCCTTGCCTTTAAAAAGGCCCCCTCCAACTTGTCATTCGACACGATGCTCGTGTCACTACAAGGTTCCCAGGACAGCTCAGCTACCATGCTTTCAACAGGCCTGAAACTGAATGGAAACTGGAACTCCAGAAAGTTTCTCCAGAGTGAAATGAAAACTTGAATCAAAAGAAGGTATTTTATTCTTAATGGGGACCAAATTTGAAAAAACCATCATTTTGTTGACTCTGCTATTTTGGGTTCAAAGCTGATTTTGATATTTGAAGTTATAAGTAAGAGCTTTAGAACACTTATTATTTGCTTCATATGCATATGGAACCCAAGGATGCCAAATACTTCTGGAGCACATGGCTGCGAAGGACACAGTTGACTGTTACGAAAATGAGCATGCCATAGCTGCAGCTAGAGGTGATGAGTGCAAGGCACATCACAGGCCAGTTGGAATTCCCTCTTTCCTTCTCATGACTGACTTCACCGTAAGGTGAGCTGCGCCTACCTCGGGTGTGTGAAACACTCAGACACTGAGAATACTGGTATTCAGAAATCTGAGCGAGCTGGTTAAACTGCATCAAATTCTGAACAAAGTTTCATCTAAAGATGAATCTGTCAGGTGAGTGTAAACATTTTAGATGTACATTTTTCACTGTTGGAACTAGTCTGCTCATTTATCCATTCTTTATTATATAGAGGCAACCAATTGGTGGTATTTTCAAGTGTCACTGATGCTCAATTAAAAAAAATTAGGAGGAGTAAGAGATAAATTAAAAAAACAAAGGATACTGAAAAAATGGAAAATACTAAAAGGAAGCAAATATTGAACTTAAATACATAAAGACTAAAAACTATGGGAATTAGAGTTACAGAATAAAATGAAAGTGAAATAAATATTGATGAAGGACAAATCATAAAAGTAGCTTGGAAAGTAATATATGGTGAGAGTTCTCATTTTTATATCAAATATTCAAGGAATACATCTATATTTAGAAAATCAGTCTTAGAATGTTGGTGTTCAGCATTTGTAAGTGTGATATTTGAATTCGATATGTAGACAATAGCAACATTTTTGATGATTCCATTCTTGAATTTAATGTGAATTTAAATATACTATCATTCCTGTTTGTGCCTGTATGCTTAAATGTCATATTTACCTCACACATAGAAATATTAACAAGCATCAGTACCCAGTGGGAAGGAAATGTATGTTCAGTTGTGATATGCTGTTATTTCACTGAAAACTACTTGAGAACATCACTTTGGTTTGAAATACGTTTTTTCTTCAAAAGGTGTTGGGTAAATATTCAGGAATGTTACAAAATGGGACTTCAAGTCGAAGAAATCGGCAAAGACTGCAAAATGCAAAATCAAAGTTTTGGGGGGGTTTCTAATATGCACAGCTATAGGCATTTTACTAAGTACTGGCTCTAATTCATTTCTATAAATGCTTTTATGCATGTATTCTTATGTTACCAAAGTCTAAGGCTTCTTTTTACTGCAATACAATAAAATGGCCATAAAATATGCATCATGTTGACATTATTTCTTATCCATTGAATTCTAGTATGGGATGAACCAGAGAAAAATCAACGTTTAGAATTTTTCAAAATGAAAAGATGAAAATAAAAACACAGGCAAAATTTAAACACAGGTCTGGTTGGAGAACAGGCCAAGAATTCAGAAAGGCGCCGCAGCTTCCCTAGACAAAGGAACGCCAAGCTGTGCAAAGCCCCAAGACAAAGAAGACCACAAAACATGTAACACAATGTCCTGAGTAAACAACAGGGACACAGGAGAGAAGTCTTCAGTCCCCAAATGCCTTAAAGTGAAGAGCCATGGAACACTATTGTTGTTGGATGTATTGAAATGATTAAGGTAAACTGTCGTTTGCATTCCGTGAATGTTCAATAATCCACAAAATTTTAAATCCCATATCGCTTCTGTTTTAAAACCCTTTCCAGTCAACTCAGAGAACGTTAGGAAAAGAATACTCTATTTGTTCTTAAAACTGAGCTCCAAAGTTAGAAGTCATCTTCAAAAAGGAATGTTCTCTTGGAAAATAGATGCTGCCCGTGGATACCGTCTGTCAGTTCTAAGGATTAGTGGTCAGTTTTCAAGAAACAAGAAGGTACCTCTGCTAACATCAAGAATGGGTGTATGTATTTTTTAAAAAAAGACATACTGGCCTGTACATCAAAAAATATAATAAGTTTTAGAGAAGAAAACACTCGAGTCAAAAATATTACTAAAAATTATATAAATCTTTATTAATCTAAAGTAACAAAATCTGAAGCTATTGTGTCTCAGCAGCTCCTTCCTCTAGTACAGGGGTCCTCAACCTTCCTAATGCCTCGACTCTTTTCATACACTTCCTCAGGTTGTGGTGACCCCCCAACCATAAATTTATTTTTGTTGCTACTTCATCTCTGTAATTTTGCTACTGTTATGAATCATGTGACCCCTGTGATAGGGTTTTTGGATCCCCAAAGGGGTCGCGACGCACAGGTTAAGAACTGCTGACTTATTATGTGTTTCTCTAGTAGGTGTCCTGAGTAAACAACAGGGAAACATTCTCTAAAGAATTCCTCATTATAACTTTCTCTAAAGAATTCCTCATTATAACTTTCTTGTTCTTATTCTTTCCTTATTTTCATCAATGCAGTTTTCAATTTTCTTAAAATTTCTTCCTAATAAGTCTCTGTGTCCTTTGAGAGAATATATCAATATTATCCCTTAGAAATTAAGAAAATAAATGCTGCTATAATTTTCTGAGCTGACCTCTGTCCTGAACTTAAATGCCACACCTAATTCTCTCAGAAGGCTTTCTTTAGATCATTTTATACAGGCAACCCAGTAAGTCTAAGACGAACATACTATGGAAAGAATTTGTCTGCAGCCCTTATCATAGAGACATTTAAACACGTAATGTTCAGAGTAGACCCATGCACGTAGGAACTAGAATCATAGTAGCAAAATGCTTGAACTGAGCTTTGTGCAACGTTGATTTATAACATATTTATTCTGTAACCACTCTAATATGCTGCTATGAATAAATGTGTTGATTTGCCCAGAAATAATAGTGAAAATCAAGTGGCACTTTTGATGATGCCGATTTGGTGTACCCTGATACAGAGATCATTGCACGGTGCAACGAAAGCAGCAAGTTGTATAAGGAAAGACTGACTGTGTGGCACACACACATCAATTGATTACTAGAGACAGATAAGGGTTACAGAAGTTGGAGAATTTTTAGTAGAATATTCTGAAATATTTGAGTATTTTGTATATGCCAAATCTTCAGAAAATCATTAAAGAAACTTGTACTGGGTAGTGCAACAAAGATGCAGCAGTACATATACCATATAAGAAACCTGAGCAGGCTGCATGAACAGAAAATATGAAAGATAACTTTTCTAATGATAATTGGGCCCAGATCAAATTAATTTTTAAATTAAAAAATGATTAAATTTAAAAAGGACGTTTCTGTAAGATGGAAAAGTGAATTATTAACCACAAGTAGTATTTTTTGGTATGTGAATGGAAACTAAGCTAAAATGAGGAACTCTTCATTTTACATTTGGAAACACACTGATTGAAAAATTTAACGTCCGGAAAAGTTCCCATTGAAAATGATAATTCTATTAGCAGCAGTCTATCGACATCCTTGAGTGTGGAAGTTGGTTGACTAAGCAAGATCACAGAAGACCAGATCCATTTGAATTGTGGTGTTGGAGAAGACTATTGAAAGTACCAGGCATGGTACCTGCCTTGGAAGAAGGAAGAGCAGAGTGCTCCTTAGAGGCAAAGATGACAAGACCTTGTTTCACATACTTCAGACAGATTGTCAGAAGAGACCAGTGCATGGAGGAGGACATCACGAGGTGGCAAGAAAGAAGAGCCCCCGGATTAGCTGGATTGACACAGCAGCTGCTTCAAGGGGCTCAGACAGGGAAACAATTGTGAAGATGCCGCCGGACCCTACAGGGTGGGCTTTGTTGTGCGCAGCATCACGGAGCCGCCTCTCTGGCACCTAAGAACCCCAGTATCTAGGGCCTCAAAATTTATATTTCAAAAGCATTTGTGAAATGATAGAAAAGGAGCAACACTGAGAGTGTAACCAAGGGAAGCAATGTAGAAAATATCCTCACTTCCAATCACGATGTGGATGGAGTGGAATGGTTTCTCAAAATGGAAAGGCATAAAAGTTAAATTGAGATCAAAAGATTGCCCTGCTTAAATTGAGTCTTATTCCCAAACTTTCATGCTGGACAAAGAGTTAAAAGAAAATGTGTATTCTTGAAACTGGGGAAGAAAACAATTCACACCATCCCCAGTTATATGAATTTCTATGGTAGTGTGGGCTCCACCAGCTACTCAGGCCAGAATTGGGCTTTCTCTGGATTGAAATTCATTTTTTGAGAAAACAAGGACAACTTAAATGAAAAATAAAAATAAATCAAAGGACATTCTTTTAATTAGGTGTAGTTGTGGCTTATTATAGTGATGTCTTCTTAATGTACTGCATGAATTAGAACTATATTTGTAAACAAACTTTTATATTTTGCAATGCCACAGTCTTTGGCTTTGAACTGGGGTGGATTAAAGTATTAAATATTGTGTGCTTTTCCCTGATATACTTATGTATTAGGTATGACAGATAATACACCTTATATGTCTGGTATTTGTGAATTGATTCTTATTAATTTTATGTTACTATTAAGTCTTGGTACAAAATAAAGACAAGATTTTCTGCTTCTGTAAAGATTTACAGTCTCAAAAACTCACCAGGGCAGTTCTATCCTGCCCTTTTAGGGTCCCCAGAGTTAAAATCAACTTGACGGCTGTGAGTGAAGTTAAGTGCTAGCAGTGAAATAAAAGTTGTTTCAGTGCACTTTACAGTAGTAAATTGAGAATTTCCTACTAACAAAATGTTTCTAATCTTCAATTTAATATTTATATATAGAGTATCATAGGAATGTTTTTATAGCTAGGCTATTTTTAATATGACAGTGCTGCAGTAAATTATAGTACATGTAAAAATGGAATTAAAAAAATAATGATATATTTCAGATCACATTTTTACTTGTATTGAGACAGTGATTGAGCATAATCATCATTTCAGATGTCATTATTAATGATACAAAAATAAATTCGCTGCCATCCAGTCAATGCTGACTCATAGTGACCCCTGTGGGCTTTGGAAACTGACTATTTAAAAGGAGTAGAAAGCCCAGTCTTTCTCCCCGAGAGCTGCTGTTGGTTTCACACCCAATGGGTAACTGCTATATCACCAAGATTCCTAGTGTATTGTCACTACTTTCAGCACTAATTGAAAAACCTTGGGATTAACAAAATTTGAGTTAATATAGGAATTCTAAATGATTTTCAATATAAGCAACAAATTTGGCCGCCATATTTCTTGACATGAAATTGCTTCAAGCTATTCATTTGCAGACTATAGTTTGAGATCCGAGAACAAAATCAAGTTAAAACTGGTTTGAACCACTTCAGTTGGGGGTCAAAAACTAACACTGTAACAGAACCAATTGTTAGAAATTTTGGCGAATCAGAATGATAACCAGGATGGAAAAAACATGTGGTCCAAAGGCCTGCTCAACGACTGGCAGACCTATAATAAAAATCCACTGAAGACATACATCAGGTCTTCAGCCTTGTCTGTAGAAGTACATTATGTAATGAAAGACGTTGTCACTCTATCAGAACTTAGAATTGGAACTATTGGAGTCAGGAGGAGGTTTGCAGTATTATTAAAATCATGTCACACAGGAAAATATCACCTACTTGCTCCCTGTTTGAGCTGTTTCCTCTGGGATAGTTCCCCTTTGCTGCTGTGTGCAGTGCAAGGATTGAACTTTACTATGTGGCCTTCTGGCTCCAGAGATGCATGACCATTGTTGGTGTGCTTGGGGGGTTGCTGTGTTGTGCTTAAATATTTCCAGTGAGGCCTGAGATTCAGAGCTCTATAGCTAATTTCCAAACTCAGTTATGTTTAATGCAGTTAATGGATGGCCATGAAAAAAATAAGACTGAAAAGAACTTGATTTGTATTCTAATTGAGAACAAAATGTTCCCCAATAAATAAAGTTTCTTGGGCTTTGTTTTTCTTCAACAAATTCGTGTCTATGACACTTGAGATGTAGTTCAAAGAAATTCACAAATGATGGTCGTAAGGGGTGGAGGCTGGTGCCTGAGATATTAAATACCATTGACATATAAAGGGAGCCTATAATTTTATCAGCAATTACATTGTGCATATTTAGAATCTTCCAAGGCAGTAAATACTTGTTTGATATGCCACTTCTTTACTATGTAAAACAGTCTTTTATAGATAGGCCTCTTGGTTAATATCAGCCCTTCCAATCAAGCATCCAATTGTAATCCTGGCTCCCTCCCTTGAATCAGTGTTCAGGAGTGGTATATTAAATATACAGCCAATACCATATAGTTATGATCTCCATCTGCAGACTCTGATATTTTCGATGACCCTAGGAAGATTTCCTTAGGGTACTTTGAACAGAGACAAAATAGGCAATTGACTATCCTAAAGCAATTATAAAGCTGGGTTGTTCAATTTTGTATGGTGAGAATTCATTTGCCTTACTCCAAACCTAACATCACTGCATATAAATGCAATAAAAAACTATAGGCTTAGACTCAGTCTCGGCATCGTATATGAGAACATTGTATCTTATCAAAAACATTTCTCAGGTATTGCTGTAGAGAGGAACATAAATGCTTTGGCCATAAATGTGTTTGTCATTAAAAAAAATCACAGTAACAAAAGATCTACCGTTTGAAGAGTCAGACAAGTCGTAGGACACACTATGCTAAAAGAAATCCACAGTTTCTGCTGACGAATTCCAGAATTAAACAACTCTCCAATGAGCCAAACACTATGGCAAGGATAACTATAATGACTTACCCCGGGTGACCACTATACTAGCCCCCTAATTGCTCCCCTTTAATGGATAATAGCAAACCATTCCAAACTAGCCTCTACGTTTCTGCCAGAGAAACCTCTCTAAATGACGGCTTCATCTGGACACTCCTCAGTTTAAAATGGTCCCTGCTTCCCTCTGGTCCAGGGGACAAAGGACCGGCAGGACTGCTTCAGAGATGAAACAAAACGTTCAGCTTTTGTCCAGCTGTAGTTTTTCCTCTTGCACCTTACAGATGAGCAATTACCTAATTAATTGCAGTTCCCATCGTTTCTGCTCTGTGATGCTAATGGTTATGCGTTAGGCTGTGATCCACAAGGTCAGCAGTTCAAACTCACCAGCCTCTCACTGGAGAAAGATGGGGTTTTTGACCCTGGTAAAGAGTCTCCGCTTTGGAAACCCACAGAGACAGTTCTGTCCTGTCCTTTAGGCTTGTCACGCGTCTACATCCTTGAAGACAGTGAGTTTGGGGTTCTGTTTTATTTTGTCTGGGGGGTGGGGGTGGGGATGCTTGGGGCCGGGACTAGGGAGAGGAGATCAGGGCAATCATTACGAATGTAAAATTTAAGAAGGTGCAAAACTAAACACCACCCCACAACAACCCCCACGGCATCTCCCAGGAATGAAGATAAATAGGCTAATAAATAAGTAATGTTAACATCTAGGATGACTGAATTGTCAAAATATTATGAGTATTATAATACGATCCTAATCATCAAGGATAGTGTTTATCTGGTGATCATTTGCCCCGTTGGCACGTCTATTCTAGACTCACGTTGTTCATCTTGTCCTTTAAGAAGCAGCTCTTTTTCAGGAAGAATTCTTCAGAAAGAATTGAGAGGGCTGTTCTGGACTCGCATCGCCTGTTGTGCACACTGGTGCTCTTGCATTTATCGCCCTATATGTACTCATTCAGTCATCTATTTCTTTCAATATCGGCTTGCTTTGGAGAAATGGGAACTCCTTCCGTGTGTGCCTTTCAACGCAACACACTAGCCTGGCATGCCCAACAAGCTTCAGTGAGACAGTTAGGCACTGTTTCAGAAAGGTCCCCATGCTCTCCAGACCCTGCAGGTAAACCTATGATTAAGTCTCTTTCTATGGCAAAGGTTATAAAGGGCGCTTGCTTGGCTGGGTTACGTTAAAAGAAAAGAGCTAAGGGAATTTTTTTCTTCTTCAGATATAATTAAGGTCCCAAATCAGTGGACTTTAATCACAGGGGAGATTATCCGGGATGGCCCTGAGTTAATCAGTTGAAAGCCTAGTTTAAAAGTTTGAAAGTGGGCTTAGACTTTAGAGATCAGAGACTCCCCTACTGACTTTGAAGTGCCAAGTCCCCAGGAGTTCTATAGCTGTAAGGAAATGAATGCTACCAACCAACTGAGTGAGTTTAAAGATAACCCTGAGCCTCTGATGGGACCCCAGACCTAGCTGACACCTTAATTGCACCTGTGTGGGGCATTAAGTACTGGACCAAGCTAATGGTTGCCCTGACTCAGGACTCATGTGCTGTTTGAAATGGCTATTACATTTATTATGCAGAAATACAACATGAGCACAGACATTATTGTGGGAGTCCCCTCCCCCTAAGGGAATTCCTTGTGCAAAATCTTTTTACCATCTCTAGACGAACTTTCCTGAGGAAGAGTTATAATCGCCTCATTCTCTACTCAGATGCCTTTAATAACTTCTACTGTCCTCAGAACAAGAATTAAAATTAAAATTCCATATTTTCAGTGATCTCCTAAACTGTCTTTGTAAATCTTTCCCCACTAGTGTATCAACGACTTACTCTAATTTACCTAGACAGCTATTGGCCTCTCCAGAAACATGGACTCGGGTACAACTGCCACTATCTTTGACAGATCTACTAAATAAGGTGATATTAGTATCACATTTGACTTTGAAATCCTACAAATCCTCCAGGTTTCTGTATAAGATTTGACTTCATTTTCTATGATAGAATACATATCTTCTTACCTTTAAAAGTCGCTGACATTGATTTGACGACCACTCACAGCGATCTTATAGAACAGGGTAGAACTGCCCCATGAAAGTTTCCAAGACTAACTTTATGCAGCAGAAGAAAGCCCCATCATTCTCCCTCAGAGCAGTGGGTGATATTGACCTGCAGACCTTTCGGATAGCAGCCCAACATGTAACCACTACACCAACAGGCCTCCTTTCGCAAATGTAAAAACATTCAACTCAATTAGATTAAATGAAAGCATCTCTTACACCTATTCTCCTTTGTAAAGCCTACTACAAACAGCAAAGAACACCAGGAGACGATGACAATTCCTTCCTGTTTGCAAGTGGCCTATAATCACCCAACAAGCCCCGAAGTTAAAATGAGTGATTTTGTTGCTCGGGACTGTTGAGTTGGTTCTGACGGATAGCACCCCTGTGGATAACCAAACGAAACTGCGCCAGGTCCTGCAGCGTCCTCACATTGGGCGTAGTTGGAGCCCATTGTTGCAGTCGCCGCACCAATCCATGTTGCTGAAGGCTTTCCTCTTGTTGTTGATCCTCTGCTTTGCCAGCCACGATGTGCTTTTCTGGGGTCTGGTTTCTCCTGAAAACACGGCCACAGTAGTTGGGACCACGTCCAAGGAGCATTCGGATTGTGGTTCTCCCAGGACAGATCTATCTGTCTCTTCGTCTGGCAGCTCTGCATGAGGTTTTCCCCAGCTCATCTGTCAAAGTGGGTGGCCTATTCTTCGTATCCCAACCTGTTCTTCATTTGAGAGCTCTGCTGAAACTTGTTTGCCATGGATGATGCTTGTCGTATCTGAAATACTGGTGGTATAGTTTCAATAATCATAACAACAGGTAAACCACCGCAATACCACAAACTGACAGGCGTGGCGGATGACAATAAATAGTGATCTGAACTTGGAGATATGACCCAGCTGATAGAAGACGGAGAACAGACGAATACTTCTACAGAACTTGGAAAATTAACAGAGATCTCCATAGATGGGTGATTTTAAGCTGCAGGATTGAATTATTGACTTCTTAAAAATGATACAATAGCACAATAAGGGTCTTCATTAGCTTTTTAAAAAAAATCTCAGCACATCAGAAAAGAAAGAGCTAATGAGGACATGCACACATGTGCAAACTTTGCAAGAAGCAGGCTTACACTGTGGCAAGGTTGAGGAGGAATCAGTGGTGGTAATCAACTCTGAATCTGCTGATCTTGCCAGTTAGGAAGCAAATAATAAGCCACCTCAAAAAGAGAGGGTAATGTATGAAGTTCTGCTGTAGGGCTTGTCAACGTTCGTTGATCTTTGCTGGAACAAAATGATCTTCCTAGGGCAGAATGATTGAAGCAATAAACAAATGCAAAGATGTATTTAATGTGTATATGCATATACATACATATTTTGTCTCTAAATATAATAACTCTCTATGGATAAGAGAATACAGATTTTAAAGTAAAGGATTTACAGGCAGACCCAAAGTTACAAATGAGATCTGTTTCTGTGTCTTTAAGAATATGAAAATCAGTCAGAGCAGGTGCATCCATTTCTTATTTAGCCTTATTTTAGTGCAAGGAAAAGCTGGGAGCTTTTCAATTATTTACAAGCATACAGCAGTGTTAATTGTTAGACCAGTGACTAAGAGGAAGAGGTAGTAGCATTGCTTGTTCTACTTAAGGAGTCCTGGTGAGGTGGTGGATTCGGTATTGGGCCGCCACCTTCAAGGTTGTCAGTTCAAACACACCAGTTCTTCCACACGAGGAAAATCAGGCTGTTGGCACTAATAAAGATTTCCAGCCTCAAGAACCCTAATGAGTCAGAATCAACCTGTTGGAGTGAGTTTTGCTTGTACTTGCTATTTCGGGGCAGCATGCGAAGGTGATGGAGATGAAGAATTAGTTGCCAGTAGGAGAGGATGCAATCATTTCAAAGCAAGGGGAAATGTACAGAACCATAATATGGATTTTAAGCCCAAACAGTACTGTCCAGCTCAGAGAGGGAAGTGGCTGTCTCAGAGACGGCAGGTGCTTTGAAGGTGCACTTCTCCAAGGTCCTACAAATAATTCAGTCCTGCACATCAGACATCTGATGTCTTTGGGCTCTTCCCTTCCAGGGCTTCAATTCATAATTTTTCCTATTCCGGTGATTAAGAAGAATCATCTGAGTTGTACAAATTCATATGTGTTCTCTTTTCTCTTCATTGTGTCATGGCAGAATTGGTTTGAATTGACTTAATGATCTGCTTTAAGGACAAACAAGGGTGGTCTAGGAGTTGTCTCTTCATTACCTGGGGACTGCTGGTAATCATGTTGTTGTTAGTGGTCTAGGAGTTGTCTGTTCATTACCTGGGGACTGCCGATAATCATGTTGTTGTTGTTGTTGTTGTGTGCCATCAAGTCAGTTCTGACTCATAGTGAGCCTGGAGACAACAGAACGAAACATTTCCCAGTCCTCATGGGCCTTCCTCACAAGGGTTCTTCTTCACAATGGTCCATTGTTGCAGCCTTCCAGCTTGTTGGCAGCCTTCCTCCTTTTTGTTACCCATCCACTCTCCCAAGCAGGATGTCCTTCTCCAGGGTGGTCTGTCCTTATAACATGGAATCATATGTTCAAAATGGAATAAAAACCATAAACACGTGGACATTCAATCCAAGATCACTAGTACTGTCTTTGCTGCTTTTCCTCATTGTTCCTTATATGCATACTTTTTTCTTAGTTGTTATAGTGTTTGACACATAATTTTGAATCCTACTTGTACAATATAAGAAAAATATATTGTGATTATTTCATAACTGCAATGTCAGAAAGTGTTCCTTGAAGAATTATACCTTATTTATTTAATCCGTAGAACAGTAGTACCCAATTAAATTGATTTGCATTTTCTTTACCATTCAAAAATATTTTGATAAGTATAAGTTTTATGAAAAGACCTCTAAGATTTGGTGTATTTTTCCTAATTTGTTTTCCCATGTGTGAAATTATATCAAATATTGGAGGAAGGCTTAGTAGCCACCTGCAATACGTACATGACATACTTGCTTACTTGCTCGCTGAAAGTGGAGAGACTTGCACTTGCTGACCATATAGGACCTCAGCCTTCAGTGTGGGAAAGAAAACAGATATTCTTATATCAAGAGGCAACATCATGAAATTGGAGCATTATTGAAAGTAACAAAGATTTCATTTTTGGATCGGCAATGAGCACTCATTGGAAATATCAGTGAACAATAAACCTATTTCACCAGGGAAATCTACTTTTACAGCACTAGAGAGTAAAGATGTCATTTTGATGTCTATGGAGTGTGTCATCCAAGACATGGTATTTTCAATCACCTCACATATATCTGAAAGTTGAACAATGAATAAGGAAGATTAGAAAAGAATTCATGCATTTGAATTATGGTGCTGACAAAGAAGATTCAAACTAACATGGACTGCTAGAAGAACAAATAAATCTGCCTTGGAAGAAGTAACCAGAATGCTCCTTAGAAGCAAGGATGGCTAGACTCCATCTCATGTATTTGGATATGTTATTATGAGAGACCAGTGTGGTACTTACATAATCTTATGTCAACTTGGGTGAAAGGGTGGAGTCTAACCTGTCAATCAGGTCATACCCAATGAGGCCTTATGTGGGCATGGCCTTCTCTTGAGGATTCTGGGAACTCTTGTCTTCCTCTCTGGGTAGTACACACTCTCTGCTTGACATTCCTGATGACAAGCCAAATGGAGCTACACTGATGGAGCCAAAGCCCTGAAGCTGGAAGAGCCATGTGGAGACCCACACCAGCACTGACATGCTTCCACCCCCACTGGATCCACAAGACTTTCCACCCACTGGCCTGTGATCTTCCTGCATTTGGCATCATTGCACATGTTGCATGAGTCTGAAAAGAAATTTATAGACTGGTATCGGACATATGGGCTAATATCAGACTTATGGACTTGATCTAAACTGGTCTGGGATTGTTTTTTATATACAATTGCTCTTTATGTAAAGCTGTTTCTTATACACATATGGGTGTCTATGAATGTGTTTCTCTAGTCAACACAGACTAACACATTATGGTACCAGGAGTGGGGTACTAGAGAAACAAATCATGAAGATGGAGAGTGGACACAAGTTTGACTTCTGCCTCATGTTAGTTTTTCCTCTTTGGCTAGTCAGAGGTCAGATGTGCTCATGCACTTTCCTGGGTTGTCTTATGGAAAGAATATGGGAGTTTAAAGGTTTGATTCTTTTCTTGGGTTGTCGTTGATTATTCCTATTGGAAATGGCGAAAATGAATGTGTTTAATGTATATTTTGAGCTCAAGGAGCGAAATCACCCCTTGAATTTCTCACAGTGAATTCTCATGCTGCTTAGTGAAAATGGCTGACAGAAAGCCTGGCCCTAGCTTGATTCAGTCAGAGGCCTAAGACCATACTTTGTATCAATGGACTATTTTAGATAAGGATTAAGATAAAATAGATAAGGACTGAACTTGAATGTTTTAAGAGTGAGTTTAGAAATTGGCTCTACTAGGTTTATACTGTTTTATTCTGCCTATTGTTATCGATATAATGATTGATAGACATGATTATTGGGAAGTATGAAAATAGAGAGCTTGTAAGCCCACTTGCCTTCAGCCATTAATTTGAAACTTTAAATGGGTAGGGACCTGCCTTTAAAGAAGGCTCAGAAAAGCTAAGAAGAGAATTCCCCAGGGAGTTGTTGACAGACTGAAGAAAAAAAATGAACCCTTTGTTTTTTTTTTAATTTTAAACTACTACCCTGTCAGAAGCAAGGAAAATTTGGAGCCATGAAAAGAATTCTTGGCTCTAGGACTGAAATGTTAAAAGGAGCCTCTGGGCAGGCTGAAATGCTTGCTAGGTGACCACCTAGATCCACTTGTTGAGTGGAAATAAGAGAAATGCAGCAATGAAGAGACAGGTTGAGTTTGTCCACTGACACCTGTGAACCTGGTTCACAGGGACTAGAGGAGAAAATGAGAGCGGGTTGACTGGTCTGAAGTTCATGACCTAGCACAAAGGGGCGGGTTGTTGAGAATTTGTGATGGGGCCCGCAAGGCAGCCAATGGGCACCCTGGTGAGGCTAAGTGAGGCAGCCCACATTGAGCTGACCAGAATCCGTCCAGATGAAGCGAACACTTTTGAGCCCGTATGCTGGTGCAACCAGTCTCTGGAAAAGATCAGCATGCTTGGTAGAGAATCAGTAAAAAGAAGAGGAAGACTTTCAATGAGATGGACTGGCATATCAGCCGCAACAATGAGCCCAAACATAGCAAAAATGGTGAGGATAGTACAGAAGGGATAGTGTTACTTTTTGTTGTGAATAAGGCCACTATGATCCTACTCAAGGCCACCTAACTACAAATCAATTGCACTGTGAGTTTCGTATTGGTCTATTTTTGCCTGCTTACTGCTACTTATCCTTTACAATGTGTTATATACACCTACACCTTACTTATCAACTGTCTTATTATCTGATATTTTGCATTTACCACAACTTTGGGGAAAAATTTTCAAGTAGCACCTCTGATAGCTTAGTCCCCACATGGGTACTAATTTTCATGGAATGCACCCTACATGTCACTCCAAATGATATACTATAAGCCACTGTAATGTCTAGGCCATAAGAAGGTCATCAGACATGCAGTCTTGGGACACCTTCTCTCATGTATCTCGACTGTCTTGTTCTGCATATGGAGGGCAAAGTGTAATGAGGGGGGCATGGTGGAGACTGGATCTTAGGTGGGCAGGAGCATGCCAGGTTAGGGTCTGAAGGTATTGGAGAGGTTGGTGGGGGGGAGTGGGAAAGGAAGAAGAGGTAAAGGCGGTGGGTGCATCAGGGTCAGGGTGGACAAATGCAGCAGGGCATCAGGAGTCAGCTAATGATAATCTATACTTGAGTACTACCACCACCACCACAACCCTGTGGACTTTGAGGTAGTGGTAATGGTGTGACTGGGGAAAGGGTCCCTCCATGGCACAGGCATCCGAAAAAGAACCAGGGTCACCTTATGGCAATGAAAAACTTAGAAGGGTGAGCACCAGAGCTTATGCTCCTATCTCTTGCCAAATATTATTTTGCATAAAGATATGGTTCTTGTAATCTAACCATGTGAATAAGTAAGAAATGAATATCTACCCAGATATCATAGATGTCTGATATCCAACCAATGTGTGAATATATTATGGGTATAATCATCAATACGAGATTGTTGATGCTGCACCAGACCTTTTTAGAATATTGAAAAGGGTTTCCTTCTGCTGTGACAAGGTCATTGAGTCAGAACCGACTCCACAGCAGCTAACAACCACAATCTGGGATAAGGCTGTTCCTGTGACCCTGCTGCATCATGACGACCATCCAAGAATCTGACTTCTCAACCTCCTTGGGTGCATGTTTCTGACATTTTCCTTCAACACCACTTCTGAGTTAAAGGTATAATGCAGTTTTTATTTCCGCTTCCTCTAACAGCAATTTTTTTTTTCCATTCTAGGAAAGAAAAGTGCAACTCTCACCAATCCAGAATCTAAGTATGGTAAGGTGCCCAAGGGTATATAAATACTTCTTTGACACCAAAGAACAGAGAAGTACTGGTGGAGATGTCAAAGGAAAAAAAAACTGAATTACTTTAATTACTAGGTGAATCATCTTTTGAAAGTCAGGTGGTTTCCAATTCTTTGCTCTCAGCAAAATTGAGGAGGACCTAATCAAGTTGTCAGCTGATAGATTAAAAATAATTTATGATGCTAGATGACTGTGTGGATTTTGGCATATATCTCATAAGAAAAGCTCATAATTGAGTGACATTACTCCTTCTATTCCTATCCACTTATTTGTGTGATCATGATTTTTTAAAGCTTACATCTATAGCAACCAAAAATAGGAACAGAATTTTTGCACTATAATAATATTCATCAATAGATACATGAGCAAATAAAATGGAAAAAAAACTGACTTATTTAGCTCATCAGGAGATTCAACTCTAGTACAATATTACGTTTGTGATTAATAGTTACTATTCAAAATCTTAAACATGTTTTTTGATCAATGGTGTACTTAAGACAATTATAATAACTCCATGTGTAAGAAATTTTGAGCTTAGAGCAATCTTATGGTTACAGGAAACATTTAAATAATTAACACTTAATTCATATACAAGGTTTGTTGTAGAAATTATGTTAAGGTGCTAATAAAATCCTCTCAAGCATAAAGTACAGGAAATTAGGGTAAAAATTTTTGAGAGGAAGTAGAATGAAAATACCAGTTTGAAGAGCAAATAGGACGATTCTACAAATAAAATTGTTCATGCATTTGGAATGGATGGTGGTGAGTATTTAATCATTAGGATATTTGCAATGCATTGGGGAAACTTAAAGCATGATCTACCAGTTTTATTTTGAAATGTCAATATTTGTACTATACAGGAAATGACATCTTTGAAAGTATTTAGATATATGATGAAAAATTCAGCTGCCAGCTCAGAAATGGGCAAGCACGTGTAGAGTTTTGATAAATACTTTAGGGATATTTGCATAAAAGCATTTTATGTATACTCCCTAAATTACATGTATTAAACTTTATGTGTTCTCATAAAGGATCCCAGTGGTTAAACAGAGGTAAGCAGTTCCGTGGGACAGAGACCTGATCATCTGCTCCCAGAACACTCCAGCAAATGCTTTAGAGCAGCCCTCTTCTGTCCGATGGGGTCATTGTGCATCAAAAATTCCCCCAGAGCACCTGATGAAAACAACTCCATGTTTTATGATAACGACTCATACCAAGCTGCATCCCCAGCAGTCCAGTCCCCTCACTCTGGAGCCTCACTTCAGGTCTGGGAGACATCTGATGACTAAGCTCCCTTCCAAACCTTACCTCATTCAAAGCTCTGAAACCATCTCGGCTCGCCAGCAAAATGACGATGTTAACATGCATAGCTACCAAAATGAAACAATGAGCCATGACAGTTTTCACTTGTTTGCTCACTATTAAAAGTACACACACCTTATGGATTCAGCTGGAAGTCTTAGAAACGATGTTAAAGTTTTAACCCTTAGTATCACAAATGGGATCTTGTCTGGATATAAGGACTTCAGAGATGTTATCAGTTAACATGAGAAGTTGGGTGGGTCTTAATCCAATCGGAGTGGAGTCCAATACAAGAGGAAAAGCAGAGGCAGGGAGAAGATGGCCAGGTGAGCATTGCTACAGCTTCCCCCCAAGGGGTAAAGCTACCAGAGCCTGAAAGAGAACGCGAATTTTTCCCAGAGCCTTTGCTGAGAACACTGCCCTCAAGACAGTGTGGAGTCAAACGACTTGATTCCAAACGTGAGAAAATAACTTTCTGTTCTCATAAGCCATCCAACTGACTGTATGTTGTGATGGTGTTCCTTGGAAAGTAGGACACTTAATGGCATGGATTGAATTGTGTCACCATCTCCCCTCTTCTCCTGAACAAGTGGAACTTCCACCCCTGTGTGTGTGTGTACCTCTGGAAATAAGAGTTTTCTTTTGCTATATTAATGAGGTCATATGAGAGTAAAATGGGTCTTTAACTTGAAGAATGATGAGTCTAATAGAAACCAAACCATAGAAATCCTTTACCTTTGGGTCACTTTCTGTTCATAGGGACCTTTTAGAGCAGATTAGAACTGCCTTTGTTGGTGACCTGCCTTGGTTGCTGTCCAAAACTGTAATTCTTTACAGAAGCTGGCAGCCATATCTTTGGACAGCTCACCTTTCAAATAGTAGATCAGAACCTAAGCACAAATGGTGAGAGGGCAAGTTATCAGGAGAGATCAGCCTCTGGAAAAGGATGTCATGTTTGATAGAGGAGGAGTGAAAAAGAGGAAGATCCTTGAAAGATGGACTGACCTTGACTGCAACAATGGGCTCAAACCTAACAAAAACTGTGAACACAGGCCCAGCCGTGTTGAGTTCTGTTGTGCTGGGGCTGCTATGGGTTGGAGTTGATTCACTGGTGCCTCACAACCGCAGCAATGCCTCCAGAGCTCCACGTCCCGAGTAGTGTCTTATGAAAAGAGTAGATAGACATATAGGCGCACAGAGGGGGAAGACAGAGATTTGGTGAGGGTCTGCCACAAACAGAGAAAAACCAAGGGTCTCAAGAGATTAGGACAGCAGTGTGTAGATGGAATCCACACACCCGAGGTCAGGTTGACTTTTAACCCATAGGACTAGAGAAAATACATTTTTGTGATATTTTGTTGTTGTTATAGGCAGCATTAATTAACTCAGCATTAAGTACAGCAACCCTGGTAGAAAAGATAATTAAGCTCTCAGCTACTAACCCAAAAGCTGGCCTTTTAGAGAATCCCATGGGAAGGGAGTCTCAGGGGTCGGCTTCTGAAAGGCCATAGCTATGAGTAAAGAGTAAAGAGTAAAGAGACGGTTTATGCTGAATCATGCTGAGAATCAACTGGATAATAACTGGGAAGCAGCTAACACACCAAGTAAATTCGAATGGAACTCAAGGAGGCTACAAAGCTGTTTATATTGTACTGCGTAGTGCACCACCACCCCTCCCCACCCTACCCCCAAGAGTCAAAGATTGAAGCCCCTTGTCCATCCGCCTCCTATTAGCCACTGTGTTGACAAAGGACGTCACGACTAATGACCAGTCCTACTGCTTCTCAGCTTGCTAGAGTATTCCACTTCCAAAAGGAACAGTGACCATTTTTAACCTTATATTTTATACCTTTAGCATGTTGTTAACATCGGAAGGTGTCACAGACGTGATTTTTAAAACATCTTAATGAATATTTTCCTCTGAGAACTCCTTGATTTCCCCTGTCTGTGAAGTATTTAGGGTTTAATCCTAGGACATGCTCGTTCACTGTGGAATCACAGAAGGGACAGGATGAAAACAGCCCTGATTTGAAAATGTGCATTTAGACAGTGATATGGAAGATTGATAGAAACTGAAGGATAACGGGCTATGCCCACATATTTGTCACTCAAGATAAATCCCTAGTAGGATAGATCTTCACAAATTAAATGTATTGAGAATTTAAGTTCCTGTTCTCTGTATAAGAGAACATATAATCCCTTTACTTAAATGGAAATGTATCAAGGGTGTCTCACAATTGAATGGAAGGTTCAAGCAGGGCATAATTCCCTAGCTCTTAGAATGCCCTACAAACATATCAGTTTGGAAGAAAATTATCTGTGGCACAACACACCAGGTTTTTATTGCTCTATCTCCTTTTCATTGCTCCAAAATATAATAATTTTAAAATGCAATTAGAACCAGGTAATCTGGTTTGAAATTATAGTGATTTTTTAAATGCTGACTTAAAAAAAAAAAAAAGCATGCTACCCATGCTTACCCCGAGGAGCCCTGGTGGCATAGTCGTTATGATGTAAGCTGTGATCTGCATGGCCAGCTGTTTGAAATCACTAGCAGCTCTAGGGGTGGGAAGGGGTAGGGGTAATGGGCTTTCTACTCCTTTAGACAGTTACAGCCTTGGAAATTCACAGGGGACACTGTGAGTCAGCATTGATTAAATGACCGTGTTTTTGAATATATTTACCTTACTCATACCTATTCACATAAGATTTGAGCTCTCTTCCTTTTTCATGTGAAAAAGTACTCATGCTCTACGCTTCACACATGAGACCTGCAGTGTCCTGGGTATTAGGGATGAAGATGATTTTTTAAAACTATCCTTCTCCAGGGACTGCACGTTCCTGATAGCGTGATCAATGTCTTTGAAATGAAATCTTGCCATCTTCACTTCTAAGGCTCATTCTGGTTCTACTTCTCCTAAGACAGATTTGTTTGGTCTTTTGGCAGCCTGGGGTAACTGGCACTGCTCTTTACCTGCACCACGATTTAAATGCATCCATTCTTCTCAGGTCTTTTTGCAATGCCCAACTCTCATATATATATGAGGCCATTGACAATACCATAACTTGGGTGAGGAGCACTTTTGTTCTCAAAGTAACATCCTTGCTATTCAACACTTTAAAGAGGTCTTGTACATCAGCTTTAACCAATGCAAGGCATTGTTTGATCTCTTGACTGCTCCTTCCAAGAGTATTGATTGTAGAGGTAATTTAAATTAAATCCTTGAAAACTATCATCTCTTCTTTATCTTGATGTTATTTATTGGTACAGTTGCAGTGATTTTTTTTATCTCCTGACATTATGGTGTAATCCATATTAAAGAGTTCAGTCTGATATGCTTCACTAAAGTAAACTTAGAAATGGTAGACATTGAATCATAAATTTACATGGAAGCTATTGTGTCAAACATGTGGCATATGATTGGCCCTCTTCCAATAGCGTCTGAAAGAACAGCTTGTTACTTACTTAAATTTAAGGTGAAAAAACAATGAAGTAATTTTACATACTGAGTATGTGATCATGCAATGCTGTTCTTCTGTGCCATTGAGTTGATCCTGACTCATAGTGACCCTTTAGGACAGAACAGAATTGCCACTTGTTTCATAGACTGCAATTTTCATTCTGGGTATTATGGCTTAATGCTGTTAGGATCACATGCAAGCACAATGTTGTTAAAGATGCTTTCACAATGGTTGTCCCAGTACATTGAAAGGGAGATGCTGAAACTCAAGCTGGATTCAAAGAGGAGGGCAGAAGGACTATCATGGCTACTGATAGTTAGAAATTGACTCAAAGTGGAGAATCCCAGAAAGATGCTTACCTTTACTTTATTGTGTGGGTCAGAACAAACTATGAATAGCATTGAAAATAGTGGAATTTCAGAGAACTTCATTGAGCTCATGCAGAACCCGTACATGGACTAAGGAGTCCTTCAAATGGAAGCAGTGAACACTGCATGATTTAAAATTCAAGCAGGTGCGTGTCAGGGTGGTATCCGTTAACTATAAGTATTCCATCTATATGCCATCTATAATCTGAGAAGTTGGGCTAAATGAAGAAAAGCACAGCAACACCAACTGAAAGAAGACTTATTAACAATGTGATATATGTTGATGACCCAGCCTTCAGTATGGATTACAGCTTAATGAAAAGAAAACAAAACACTCACAATTTGATCAATAGACAACAACATGATAGGAGAAATGATTGAAGTTATCTGTATATATATGTATTTGGATACACAACCAATGCTCATAGAAGCAGCAGTCAAGAAACCCACTGACACATTGGGTTAGATAAATCTGCTGCAAAATCAAAACCTTCTTAAAGTGTTGAAGAGCCAGGGTGTCACTTTGAAGATTCAGGTACAACGGACCCCATTCATGGTATTTCCAAACAACTCATATGCATGAAATGAGTAGAATGAATAATGAAGACCTCAAAAGAATCGATGCCTTCGAATTATGATTCTGTATAAAGAAGGATTTGGGAAGGTACCATGGGCTGCCAGAAGGACAAACACATCGCATTTAGAAGTAGTACAGTTGGAATGTTCCTGATAAGGGAGGATGATGAAGCGTTATCTCATATAAATTGAACGTGGTATTAGGAAAAACCAGTCCCGGGAAAAAGATATCATTCTTGATAAAGCTCAAGGTCATGGACAAAGAGGGAGACCCTCAGGGAGATGGATTGGCACAGTGGCTGCAACAATGAGCTAAACAATGACAACCATCGGTCACTGTGATTTGGAACTGACCCCGTGGCACCTGACAACACCAACCATAACTGGAACAGATTTTTAGGACTTCTGTTCCATCAAAAGACTGTAAGGTTCAAACGTCCAGCCTCTCAGTTACTAGTGAGCATCGAACAAATGGGTCCCAATAAGAGATAATAAATGCATGTAAAATGATATAAATACTGATAAAGAGTAATTTTTAATAAATGGCAGACATGAATATTTTCTCGTTTAACTTAATAGAAAGCTAATTTAAAATATTAAGGGTTATGCGTATCAGAGGATAATCTATTAAAAAAGCAAAACACTCCAACAAAAGGAATCGCTGCAATGGGCTTGAGATTTGGCGGCGGGCTATAGGGATAATAACAAACAGGAAATGGAAGATGTTCCTTCTGACATCCAGAAGGAAAACAAAAATGTCCTGGTGGTCTTCCTGACAAATTTCTTCTATTTTCACGATTTTCTTCTACTCACCAAGTGACTCAGCAATTCCCCAGGGCTTCCACTTCAACTTTCTTTAATGTTTCTTACCTCATCTCAGTATGTGATCTCACTCATTCCCGTGGTTTGAGCATTTTCTCTTTTTGTAGACGATTCCTAAATTCATATAACCAAGAGTACCGTTCTCTCTAAGTTCCAGACCTATATCCCCAACAACATATGTTTTTCCATTTGGATAGCTTCCAGGCAACATCTCAACGTCCTCTGCTCCCGCCTGAACCCTTGTCCTCTCCTATAACCAGGATTTCCCTGCTCAGGCCCATCAATGGCTCTGCACTGATGAAATGCTGAGAGATGCTGGTATCACAATGGAGTACCCGAGTGGTACACGTGGCTCAACCCTAAAGAGTTAACAGAATGACAGCTCAACTCCACCAAGAAGCACGACTAAGAAAAGGCCTGTCTATTCGCTTCCAAAAGGCACCGTCTGAAAACTCAGAGCTCATACTCACCTGCGCTTACCATCCACCCTCAAAGGCAATTGGATTTTGTTGCTCTTATTATCACGTGTGTATATTTCTGCATGTCAGACTACGATGCTTGGCTTAGCCCACAGTGGAAGGTTCCCTACTCGGGGGATATTTCCTTATTTTTTATTTCTGTCTTTCCATTCGTCTGTCCTTCCCAACCCATTAAACTTCCAGTCTATCTACCACACTATAACCAGATGGTCTTTTGTTAAACCTATATATCGATTCTCTAGGGAAGTAAAAACATTGCAACTTGAATGTATGTGCATATTGGAAGAGATTTATATACAGACGTGGTGCATGCAGTTGTTGAAGATGATAAGTTCAGTCTACTTCACGTTTGTGGGTTAGAGGCTTTTCCTGACTCATGTAGATGCAGGAGCTGTTGGATAGGAAGCAGGAAGATGAAATGGGAAGACCATGAACTAGCGGATGTGTAGCTGAATGAATTCAAGGTCAGCAGTCATCTGATGGCTCCTGGGCAGGCAGGTTATATAACAAGAGGTCTGTGGACCAGTTGTAGGTTCCAGACCCAGCAGTAGAAGTGAGCTAGTTTCCGCACCGTGTTGACCTGTATTAAGTGTAGGCCCCACTTTCAATGAAACCTTCCCTCCATTATATCAAGGCTGTGATAGGATTACAGTGCTATTCCACGCTAGTCTTCCCACAACTGCTTGGCTGCTTCACAGATGTCACCATGGAGTTGACTGCACTAGATCAGATCGTGCTGTACTGGGTGTTACGTTATGTTGGTGCTGGTGGTGCTACTGAGGCAGCTGCTACTCATAGCGATCCTCTGTAAAAAAGAATAAAACACCGTCCAGTCCTATACCATCCTCATAATTGTTCTTATGTTTGAGCCCATTGTTTCAGCTACTGTTGCAATTCCTCTTGTGGGGCGCATTCCTCTCTTTCGCTGCCCGGAATTCCACCTTATCAAGCAAGACATCCTTCTCCAGGGACTGTCTCTCCTGATAACACGCCCAAAGTATACGAGATGAAGTCTCACTCCCCTTGTCTCTAAGGAGCATTCAGGCTGTACTTCTTCCCACACAGATCTATTGGTTTGTTTGACGTTCAAATAATTTCAATATTCTTTTCTAATGTCACCTGCATCAATTTTTCATTGATCTAACATATCTATCATGGGACAATCCTGGGCCACTCAGGTTGACATAACACATATCATACCATAATTATGATAGTTTCTCTTTCCTGATAAAACTCCCATGTCTTCCTATGTTACTCACAACAAAGCCAAATGCCTTGTCATGACACACAGCGGAATATTCTGGCTCCTGCTTACCGCTTGGACTTCCTCTTTGTTTTCATCATGTTAGAAACTCCCTTTCAGTTCTTTCTACACATCTGCTTTTTCCTTCCTCCCCGTTTTCACACACATTTCCATGTCCCCCTGGGAATGCCTCCATCCAGGTTTTCAATGACTGCCCTCTTCTCCTTCACAATCAAAATTTTACACATCGTTTTCTCAGAGCGGTCATCCTGATTTTCTCAGAGCGGTCGTCAACAGGATCCTTGCTGGTATTATTATTACATTTGAAAAAACATATTGCCTGCAATTCTTTCCTATCTCTTGCCTCAATTTGTAAATACACACTTGTTTATTTGTTTATTTCCCATATTCTCTACTAAAATATAAGACCTGCAAGGGCTGGGATGATCTATTTTATTCACAAAAGTACATATACGGCCTATCAGAATGCTTGGCACAAAATGAAGACTCAAGGATATTTACTAAATCAATAAATAAGTGTCTTATTGAATACATTAAGGAGAGATAGGATGAATAAATATCTTATTGAATACATGAAGGAGTGATAGTATGCAGACATCTCACCATTTATGAATCAGTCAAATGAAGCTGTGTCTGTGTAACCTATTTGTAAAATAGAGGTAAGAATACCTGTTCTGCTCAACTCATAGGGGTACAGTGAATTGGATGGGGGAGACAAGTATTTGGAAGTCTGGAATATTAGAGTAATGGTTTTTATTAATATTTAAATCCTTACTGTCTGCATTGTCTCATCATAACCCTGCTGTTGTTTGGTGCCATTGAGTTCAGACCCACGGCGACCCTGTGGACAACAGAGCCAAACACTGGCCAGCCCTGCACCCTCCTCACAATTGTTGTTAAGTTTGAGTCTATTGTTGCAGCCACCGTGTCAAGCATCTCCTTGAGGACCTTCCTCTTAATTCTAGCTGTTATAAATTATGATTTCCTAGGTGCCATGGATAAAATATTCTAGTACAAGTACCTCTACTAGAATTTTTCTTTTAATAAGCAAACTGAGTCAGCATGATTTCATAGACGAAAAAGATCAAAAGGTGCCATGCCCCAGTTCCTGTCTAGCCCAGAGTTAATGTGATGCTTCAGGGAAATAGCTTAACCTTTGAGGTCTCAATTCCCCCATCTATAACTTGAGGATAGCTTCTTAAAAGTAATCCACGAACGGCAGCAATCACTAATCGTAATACTATATGCATGTTGACCCAAGCTCACTCTGTCGATGGAAGTCTGACTCTCAATCACCCTATGGGACAAAATAGCACTGTCCCTTTGGGCTTCCAGGGCTGTAAGTCTTGATGGAAGCAGGCTCTCTTATTTTTCTCCTATGAGCAGTTCACAGGCACAAACTGCCAATCTTTTGGTGAGCAATGGTGTGTTTTAACCTCGGTACCACCATTGACTTTCTACATCACTGCCCTATATTCTGTATTCACACATTATTCTGGGAAATCTGTGACTGACATTTTCAGTGAATATTATCATAAATTTTCCCCAACAACTGACTCCCATTGTTTATGTAAATATCATCGAGTCATGAAAGGATTGATTCTGTACAAGTGAGTAATTCATGTATTTCAATATGGAGTTAGCCTACGTTGGCACAACAACCCTCTCTCAATAGTGCTTTAAAAAATTATTACCAGGGGCTAATCAATGACAATATTAATCGAAGATCTTTATGTCCCAGGGTGATCATTGAAAAGACTCCCTACCATAAGCTAACAAGGTGATTTTGAATGGGAGCCACAGGCAGATGCAAACAAAAACAAACAAACAAAAACATAGATTGAGGAATGGGCTTGGGGTTCACACTAAATCCTAGCTCCAATTGAAGAACAATTAGTTCTTACATAATGGCCCTGCTTCATACTCGCCCTTAGGAAAGCAATACAGAATATATGGGCTCTATAGAAAAGTGTGATGAAGAAATTAGATGGTACCCAGCTATCAGATAAAATATCATCTGGGATCTTAAAGTCCTGTTTCCCAACAAGCAGCCATCTATGTGAGATGCCAACTAAGTCCACACGGAAGAAGCACACCAACATCAGTGACTGAAGGATTGTAAATCATATAATCAGAAGCTGAAGGAGGGAGTAGTATCAGAGCCTAAACTGTGAGATTCTGGTTTGCAGAAGGCTATGGATGACAGAGGGAACCCAAAATACATCTGTGAGATCTACATAGGAAATGAGTCTCTGGTGATTTTCCACTCTCCATAATAGAGGAATGGGAATAAGCTGATTACCAAACACAGTGCATTGGAGAGATGATTAGAAAAGATCAAAATGATAAACTTGACTTGAATGGTCAAAACCTTGTTATTTGAGCCCCTATCCCCACCCGCACCCACAATGCACATTGGGCCTGATCTGCTTCTCAACATCTTATGTATTGTTTTGTATTTTGTTTGTTCATAATTGGGTTTATGTCAGATGTATTTTGTCATTGGGGGTGACCCTTTGGAATTTTTGTTATGTTTGTCTAATTAGCAGTATATGAAACCCAGTATTGAGGAACTTAAAGAGACAGTAATAGAATAAGCATTTCTGGAGGGTGCAGTGGGGTGTGGAGGGGAGGGGTGCCGACATCAAGTCATTCGAGAAGAAAGAGAAAGCTTTGAAACTGCTTGTGGTAGCAATTGTACAAGACTGCTCGCTTGAACTATGGAATGATATGATATCTGTATTTACTCCCAATAAGTTGGTTTTGGAAAAAATATATATATAGCTTATCATAATCATATAATCTGCTGTCAGTATGAGAGGATTATGAGCAAAGGGGTGCTTTACCTGTCAATCAAGTCATAACCAAAAAGACCTCTGTGTGGGCCTAGCCTTCTCTTGAGGATTCTGGGAACTCCGGTATTCCTCGTTGGAGGCCGGTGACACACTCTCTCTCAGTTCACTCCCGGGGAGACATCCCTGTGGAGAAGACACATGGAGAGGGGCTGATAGATCCAGACTGCTGGAGCCAGAGAAGCCATGTGGAGACCCCTGCCAGCGCTGAGATACTTACAATGCCACTGGATCCACAAGACTTCCCACTTACTGGCCTGTGATCTTTCTACATAAAGTTGTTCCAAATTGGAATTAACTAGATGAATTTTAGTGATAAATATGATGAGAAAATAAAACAAGCTAAGGAATGGCAGAAAGTGATGAGTTGGAGGCAGTATTTAATGTAGAGAGAATGAATGAAGAAGAAAAGTCATATGAGCTTAGGGTAGGTGTGTGTGGTGTGTGTGTGTGTGTGTGTTGGTACTTGTGGCAGAAAAAGGAAATTGTAAGGAAAATGTCCTACTTGAGGAATCTCTTGGAGGCTATAGGCAGCACAAGATGAGAGAAGTAGAAAGTAATAGGAACCAAAGCTATAGTAAGCACAGTGGAGCATTTAGAATCCAATCTCCCGCACCCTCCCCCACCCCCCTGCAAGAAATGGGAACCCTTGAGGGTGTTTTGAGTGGAGGCCTGAGATTTTCTGACTTAAAGTTCCCCAAACTTTGATTTCTGTCTCAGTGTGTCTTTGCCATTTGGGTTTTCATTGCCTCAGAGTGGATTGTGACCCATGGCGACCCATGTACTACAGTTCCGTAGGTTTGTATGTTAAGGCTGGGATTTTTCAGAAATAGCTCACCAGGTTGTTTATTGAGGTACCCTCTGGGTGGGTCCTATCACACTTTTGGCCAGTAGTGCAGTCTTTTACCACTTGCGTTACCCAAGACTCCTTTTGTCTTAGTGTTTAACAGGCTTTCTGGTTTTGGGCTTTTCCTCTCTGTGAGACTTGAGCACCCTGCTAGGCTCACAGCACCCAGCTTACTTCTCCCAGGACCACAGTGCAGAGTGTCTCCAGACTGAAAGCAGGGGCCCCTGCTGGCCTCAACCCATTTGTTTCCTCACCCCAAACCAGTGTTCCCCTGGCCTATTGTCCACTGTCTTCACTCAGTTATCCTATACATTTTGCTCGGTGTTTTATTTTTATTTTTAAATTTTCAGCAGGCTGGCAAGTCTAACACCAATGAAAAGGAAGTCCAAAAAGGATTTCCTTTTGAAGATGATCCTTATCAGAATCTGAATGCTAAACTTGCTGTGTTCTCCAGTCTACAAGGAAGAACTGTTTAAGAGGGAAATGTTTCAATTGTTCAGGCAATTAAAACAATAGAATTCCAAGATAATCAGCCCATAAAAAATGAATTAAGGGGTCATTAGTGGTTGTTGTTGCTTTGTTCCTCTCCCTGGGAGAAAAGGGCAGGGATTCCATCCCCTAACTTATCCAAGTGCTGTGCTTATTGGGAGTCTGTGTTCCCGTGTGTTTCAAAGTAGCACTGTGCTCTGTCATGTCTTTCCAATGATTGATTTTTTGAAAGTAGATCTTTGGATCTTTAAGGTATCTTTGGACAGATTCGAACCACCAAACTTCCAGGTAGTAGTTGAGCTATGCCATTTGAGCCACCCCAAGGACTCCCATATTGTCTACCAGGGGTCCTCAAACTTTTAAAACAGGGGGCCAGTCCACTCTCCCTCAGACCCGTTGGAGGGCTGGACTATAGTTTTTAAAAAAGCTATGAACAAATTCCTATGCACACTGCACAGATCTTATTTTGAAGTAAAAAACAAACCGGGCGAAAACACCCGGCAGGCCGGATACATGTCCTCGGTGGGCCGCAGGTGGCCCGTGGGCTGTAGTTTTTGAGGACTCCTGGTAGACTCTAGAGCATCTTCTTGTGATGGCTGCCCCAGGAAGAGTCCACGCCAGCCTCCCTTATTTGGCAAGGCCACTGAAATCGTGGCCAGGTGGCAGATCACTTCCTGTGGTGGTCATCATCTCCTTTGTCGCTGCTGATTTCTTCCTCAGCGGTAGATTGTGAAATGGATTTCGATTGGAAAGGAGACACAGCTGATGGAAAAACATCAGACATCCAGCACTGCCCACCAACTCAAATAAACAATGTCAACTGGCGTGCCAATCTTCTTGCCCACCCACACAGCATTCGATCTCCTTGCCATTTGTTTGCACCTTGCTTGCCTCAATCTGGTAGTACAGTGGTGACACATTGGGTTGCAAGACGCTTGGTCGGTAGTTCAAAACCCCCAGCAGCTCCATGGGAATAAGACTGGACTTTCTACTCCCGTAAACAGTTACAGTCTCAGAAGCCCTCTCTGGACCACTGAGTCAGCATTGACTCAGTGGCAGCGAGTTTGGTCTTTGTTTGTTTTCTCTCAATCTCTACGTGCTTTTCATTCAAGTCTCAAAGCAGAGCCTACTTCCTCCAAGTGAACTTAGCTGTTTATTGGGATCTCCTGGCTCGTTGCCTGTGGTGTGCTTTTGGTCCTTACTTACACGCTTTACTCTGAATTGGGTTAGATTTTTCAGATGAATCAACACTTTCCACTAAGGTTATTGATTTTTTTCAGATGTTGTGTGCTTTCATATAAAATACAGGTCTAAAAATTAGCAATACTCAGTAAATACTTACTTTATTGATTATCACAGTCCCATATGTAATTCTGTCAAACCAATGTTCATCTTAATAATAGAAGAAAATAAGGAAATGAAAGAAGGCATTTGGAAAATCCAAGCAAATTACAAAATAATAATTCAGAAAAGATATCTAGAAGGCCAATGGACTCACAAAAATATTTTTTCTTTAATAGTAACTAAGAGATGCAAATTGAAGTAGTAATTTCAATTTTGACCACTGGTAAAATGAAATATTCTTGAGAGACTATTGAATGCTGAAGAAACTAGTGAGAAGTACACATACATTAGCTATTAGGAGGAATGAAATTAGCACACGCTCTTTGAAAGTCAATTAGCAGCATGCATGAAGAGCCAAAAACAATTCATCACTTTTTATTCTGTTCCAAGGAAGCTAACCTATGGAAATGATCAGACTTGCTGTCGAAATGTGTGTGCAAGGATGGCCCTTCTAGCATTATTCATGATGGCTCATAAAAAGCAAATATCAACCAATAACAAAGAGGATAAATAATAGTAAGTTAATGTGATTTTTATGTAGCCATTAAATACAATGTTTCAAAGAATGTTTAATGCCATAGCATCTAATATTTAGTGAAAAGTGAAACAACTTTATATATAGGAATGCTAATAATTTTCTTAGAAGTCTAACAACACATAGGGTGACAACAACAGCAAAAATATAATAAAAATAGATGGACTAAATAAAATAATAACATGGTCATTTCAAATTCCCACATATATTTAATTGCACCAAATGGATATAGCTTTTGTTCTACCCTTACATGAATGAGAATGTCTATTGTAGTTATCTTATCATATTTTAGTAAGAGGTTATTTGCTCTTCTTGTTGTCACTTTAGACATAACAAAATGAATTCTAGATAATAAAACAATAACTTTTAACCTGTTTCAGACAATGCAAGTAAGAATACTTTTGTGCTATTAAGAGTTCTGTTTTAGGTCTACTTCAGTACTGGACCAGTAGATGTTTTTTAATCTGGGGATATATGTACACATGTAGTTGAGCTTACTGTTATCCTGCTATAAAAGATGTATAGAAGAAGTTTACAAATAATAATACAATCTGCTGTCTTTCTCTCACTGCCCTTGATTCAATGCAGACTCATATAAGACAGAAAAAACTGCCTCCATGGGTTTCTGAGACGGTAATTCTTTATGGAAGTAGACAGCCCCATCTTTCTCCCTGGAAGGGGCTGCTGTTTTTGAACTGCTGACCTTGCATTTAGCAGCCCAACACATAACCACTATCCCATTGAAGCTCCTAAAACAATATACAATTCTCTCTGTTGTAAACTCTACGTGGCCAATTGGTTCTCATGGTATGTTTATTAGATTTTTCCAGAAAACATTGTGCATTTGTAATTGATGAACAAGAATAATTCTGTCAAGTGAGGTTGAACATTGAAATGAGCAGCTTCTTTGCTAAATTGGAAACAGTGGTTGCTAGGTACTGTCAAGGCAATTCCACGAGTGACAGAGCAAAAGGGCACCTTGCCCTGCACCATCCTCACAACCCTTGCCATATTTGAGCCTATTGTGGCAGCCCTGTGTGAATCCATCTCCTTGAAGGGCTTCCTCTTTTGCATCGATCCTCCACTTTACCAAGCATGATGCTCTTTACCAGGGACTGGTGTCTCCTGATAACATGTTCAAATTACATCAGGTACATTTGTAAATTATTTCCCCTTCAGTTCTTTCAGATGGAGAAATGGTGAGCCTCTTCTTTCCTCTTGGTTTTCTAATTCCAGGTCTTTGCACATTTCCGTTTCAATCTTTATTTCGTCTTTTCAAGATGTCTTCGGAATCTTCAGTTACTTCATCATTTCTTCCTTTGCTTTACCTCCTATCGCTTTGGACAAGTTGTCAGGAGTGGCCAGACCCTGGAGAAGAATAGACAGCGTGCTGACTACAGTGGAGGGGCAGTGAAAAGGAGGAAGGCCCTCCACACGATGGATTGACACAGTGGCTGCCACAGTGGCCTCGCATGTACGAATAATTCTGAGGACAGCCCAGGGCTAGATGGTGGTCCATCTGGTTAGAGATAGATATGGTCCCTCTGAGTCAGGACAGACTGG
>NW_022111369.1:97684708-97741907 GCF_000313985.2 Echinops telfairi | reverse complement strand
TATCATACTTGGGTTCTTGTGGATTTGTTTGAATTTTTTCAGCTTCAACTGGAACTTGCCTGTGAGCAACTTAGGCTCTGCAGCTGGTCCCTAGCCTTCAGACTGCTATTGAGCATCTCCACCATTTCCACATGTGTCAACTTGACATCTCTGTATTAGATCTGCCACGGTCCTCATGTAGAACTCCTACTTATGTTGTTGAAGAAAACTATTTCCAAAGAATGAACCCCAGGACTCATTGACATCAAGTCAATATCAAGTTGATTCTGACTCAATGTGATCCTATGGGACAGAGTAGAAGTGCTCCTGCTCCTGAGACTGTAAATCTTGATGAGAAAAGATAGCCTCCTCTTTCTCCTGTGGAGTGGCTGGTGGTCTTGAACTACTGTCCTCATAATTCAGCCACCCAACGCATAGCCCACTACCTCGCCAGGGCTCACTGACTAGGCCTTTGAAATCTACCATAAAATCCCCTGTGTCATTTCAATTACTAAGGCCATATTTTTCCAACTACTAATTCTTCTTTGTTTCCAACTTTTGCCTTCCAATCACCAGCAATTATCAAAGTATCCTGATTGCCTGTTTGGTTCATTCCAGACCTTGATACTTGGTAAATATCTTTGTCACTAGTAAATTGATGAAAAAAAGTATTAATAGTCTTGATAATTGATCTTCCTTTGTATGTGTTTGGATATTAGCCTTTCACTGACAGGATACTTTCTGAAATGTTTTGATAATGAATGTAATATTGTTTCTCTTCAATTTGTCATGTGCCAAAAAGACTTAAAAATAGAGGCTGTTCATTGCAGCACTGTTAATCTCAATAGATGAAAGGTAGAAACAACCAAAATCCCATCAAGAAATGAAAGGATAAATAAAATGAGGCACATACAGATATGTCATACTGTTCAACCTGATCATATCACTTGTGAAAGAGCTTGAAGACATTTTTCCAAATGAGATAATTCAATCACCAAAGGTCGAACAATGGCGGACCTCACTTCTACAAAGAGACAAGAAAACGCACAGAGCTGGGTGTTAATTAGGGGTTACCAGGGGTAGCAGTGAGAGGATATCAGTGATAGAGAAATTGCGTTGATTAACTGTAGAGCTGCGCAACTGATTACTGTAATTGCTGTAAAGAAATTGTACACTTTACCTTCATTTCTGAGGCACGTGCTGGTGAGACTTGAATTCTAGATGGATCATTATTTTCTCTTAGGAACTTCACAGTCATCCTGTTATTTCTGGTGCCTATCATTCTGTTTAAGAGTCAGCTCTTACTCTCTGAACATCTATTTTGGAAATAACTCTATTTTCTTTGTGCTGTTTCCATATTTTTTTTCTTTCTCTCTCTTTTTTTTCCGTGTTTTTCCACAGTTTTACAAGTATGTACCTCTATGCAGCTTTATTTATACTTATTGTGTTTGGATTTTCCTGATATCTTTCTATCTGTTGCTTAATCATTGTTGGTTTTATAGAATTATGTTAGTATCTGTTCAAAAATATGTTTTGTCTCACTCTCTCTCCCTTTTCTTAGGACCTCACTTACAAGTGGGCTAGACACTTCTGTTATGTTCTCAGTGTCTGCTCCTCCCAGCTTCCTACTCTTCTCTCTATGCTGCAAAGGGAATATTTCCTACGATTTCATTTTCATGTTGCCAAATCCTATCTCCTATGGTGTTCAATCTTCTCTTAAAACTATCTATTAAACTTTTAATATTTATGACTTCATTTTTCAGTACCAGAATTTGGTGCAGTTTCCACGTACTTGGTTCAGTTTGCTCCATATGTTTAAGTCCTTGGCCACTCTCCTTGCTCTTTCTATGCATTTCTAAGCACTGGTTCAAGCTAGTTTGAAGTCTTTGTGGATAATTTTAATAGCTGATACACCCAAGGTCTGTTTGTATTTTCTACTGCTGCTTTGAACACTTTGTTTGTGTTATGACATTCTTTACTTCATACTCTAAATGCTTTTGAACAATTTTAAAGCTTCGGATGAGGCTCTCATTCATGAGGGAGAATTCCCTCCAGTCCATGGAACGTAATCCCATCACCTCCGTCAGTTGAGGCCAGTTTATTGAATATTTCTCTTTATTTCCAGTCCTCCCAGGGTCTCAAGAAAGCTTGAACTATTTACCCAGGCTTCTCCTCATCGGTTGTGCTGTATCTAATTTTTATTTTTCACTTATGTCTCTGTGCATTATGAAAACTTAATTTTCAGTTTAGCTTTTCAGTCTAGTAGAAACCTCCCTGGGATCTTTCCCCTCTTGGTTACCATGCTTAATCTCTATGTTCTCATATGACTATGTTAATTGGCATCTTATCCTGCTTTTTGGTAAGAGATTTATCCTAGTGTGAGTTATTCCAAAAACCAGAAACAGAAATGTTTAAGGAACTGTCCCTTATTTCTGATGTGCAATTATTTGTCTCAATTAATATTCACACACCATTGATACTTATTGTGAAGTTATTAAATGAATGAATGGAGAATATTAGGTATACATTTAACAGAGAACTTGCATTTAGAGCAAATTACCTAACCCTTATTAGATCTGCATTTACTAAGCCATAACTTGAGTTTTCGCCACTTGTCTATCATTTTGTCATATTGTGATGTCTTTTGTGTTGCTGTGATACCAGGAAATTTGGAAGGCAGCTTCTTGGCCAACTGGAATAGATACATATTTGTGCCCATTCCAAAGAAAGGTAACCCTACAGAATTCTTAAATTATATCATTAATATCACAGAATGCTCAAACAAAAGCATTAAAATGACACAAAGGTAAAATTTTGCTGGAGATCATGCAAAATGGTTTCAGCAATACATTGACAGAATGTTGCTGGAGGTTCAGGCTAGATTCAGAAAAGGACGTGGATCCAAGGATCTTGACTCAAGACAAAGAATACCAGAAAGATGTTTACTTGTGTTATTTATCAACCATGCCAAGGCATTCAACTGTATGGTTCATCAAAAACTATGAGTAGCCTTGAGAAGAATGATCATTCCTAAACACTTCATTGTGTTCTTGCTGCAGTTGTATATGGATCAAAAGGCTGTTGTGGTTACAGAATAAGAGAAGAGTACATGGTTTAAAATCTGGAAAGGGGTATGTCAGAGTTGTATCCTCTTGCCATACATACTCGATCTATAATCTGAGCAAAGAATTAGAAAAACCAGATTATATGGAGAGAATGTGGCATCGGAATTGGAGGAAGCTTATTAACAACCCTTGATATGTAGATGGCACAACCTTGCTTGGTGGAAGTGAGAAGGACTAGAAGCACGTGTTGAAGAATAAGAATTGCAGTCTCCAGTGTGGATTACAGCTCAGTGGGAAGTACACCAAACTCCTCGAAACAGTATCAGTAGGTAGCATCATGATAAATAGATCAGAGGTTGAGGTTGTCCAGGATTTTGCTTTGGGTTCACAATCAGTGCTCTTGGAACAAGAGTCAAGAGACCTTTGCATTTGGTAAATCCATTGCATAAGACCTCTCTAGAGTGTTGGAAGAGAGGGAGGTTACTTTGAGGATGAAGGTGAACCTGATCCAAACTGTGGTATTTCTAATTGCCTCAGATCAACATGAAACTTTGACATTGAATAAAGAAAACAGAAGAAGAATCAATGTGTTTGAATTGTGGTTCTGGTGAAGAATACTGACAGTACCATGAATTGCCCAAAGGACCAAAAACAATTTTTTTTGGAGGAACTACAGCCAGAAATCTCCTTGGAGACAAGAATGGCAAAAATTCATCTTACATACTTTAAACATATTGTCAGAAGAGACCAGTCCCTAGAGAAGAGAAGGACATCATGTTTGGTAAAGTAGAGGGACAGCAACAAAGAGGAAGTCTCTCAATTACATGGATTGACACAGCGGCTCCAATGGTCTCAAGTACAGGAACAGCTGTGAGGATGGGGTGTCTCATTCTGTGGTATCTCAGGTCACGATGGGTCAGACTTGGCACTGTGGCACCTAACAACAATTTGGAGTAAATGTAAGCTGTTTAAATTTCTGGATACTTAAAATCAATTGCTTTGTGATTTTAAAAAACTCTTTATTTTGAATTAGGCAAAGGTTTTCAGAGATGATCATCAGTTTTACATGCAACTCTTACATGTTTTGTTTCAACCCCTTCATTACGATTCCCTCAACGTACCCTCACTTACCTTCTTCCATCCTGCCTGTATTTTCCTTTTCTTCCTTATTTCTAATCCACTGAACTTTGTCCTTGTCCATTGTCCTTCTTCCGACCCCTGGATCCTGCCCTTTTGATTTTAAATAGTTGATTATTCTCACATGTATATGAGTTGCATTACCAGACCTGAAGTTGGTATTCTTCGGGATGGGGGTGGGGGTGGGGAGTCCCACCTGTCTCCAATTAACCAGTAAACTAGATGTATTTTATGAGTCTTCATCCATATTTTCCTTCCTTCAACCTACAACTTTTAAGACACCCTTTACAGAGCAGTTAGTGGTGCTTGTTGGGTACCGCCCAGCTCTTCTGGTCTCAGGGTTGTGGAAACTGAGGTTTGTGTTGCCCACTGGATTATTTGTTTACATCTCTTTAGATTTCTGTCACTTTTCTTTCTTCTAGACAAGGAGAGAACATTAATTGTACCTTACATGGGTGCTCACAATCTTCAGATGCCAGTCACTAGTCATCAAAATACAAAGCTTTGCATTGTTCTTGTAAGCTCTGTTGTGCCCATTGAGCTTGGTGTTCCCAGAACTATGGTCCTGACTCCAGTGCCAATGCCTCATGCCCTCAAAATATTTGGTTATGTTAAGAAAATTTCATAACTTTTCTCTCCCTATATGCTACACTGCGTTCATAGATATAATTGTAGCAAAGGTAAAACATATACACCTCTCTCGAACCTATATATATTCATGGGTAGACTCTCCATCTCCCCACACCCCATACTTTTTCAGCCTATGTGTCTATCCAAGTATCTCCCCGATAGATCACTGCTGTATATACTACAGTAATTGCTTCTATTACCTTTAATGCTTGTAAGCCTCTTAGTGGCTGCCTGGCTGTCAGCCTCTCAGCCACACAGCCCCTCAGCCTCTGTCTCCATAGACTAGGAAACCAAGATGTCCCTCTGCCTCACAGCCACATAGTCTGCCTCCGTGTCATTGAAAAATTAGTTTATCTTGAAGAAAGGCATTCAGACAGCATGCTCCTATCACCACAAAGTCATGAATAATTGTTGTTTGCCAAAGCAATTGGTCTTTATTTGTTCAGAACGTAAGATGTTCTGTCACTTCTCTGCCCTCCTCTCCCCTCCTGACCCTCAAAGACATCTGCTGAGCATTTGGTTGATAGAAGCTTAGAGGAAAGAGAAGGTTTAACTCACACATACTAAGTCCACGTGATACATGGTCTAGCCTTATCATCTTCATTACATTTTATATCCCAAACATTTTTTTGCACTGTACCTATTTTGACTTATATATTTTGGATAGTAATTTTTATTCCTTATGGAACCAAAGATCAAAAGTAAATTGTATTAATACCTTATAATTATTTTTCTACAACATATTCTTTCTTAAAAGCAGGCTTTGCCACATTTACATTGAGCAAGAGAGCTTTGGTAAATATAACATGCACACATTTTAAAAGTATGTCATATTTTTAAAGTAGTTGTATAATATTCATTTCCTCACTATTTACCTAAAAAATTACCTAATAAAATTTACTCTCTAACCTATTTTAATAAACTAAGAACCAGGTTATAGGATATATTACATGATGCTTGGATGAGTTAGAATTTAACCAACTCTCTCATTTACAATATAAATAGAAATATGAGTAGGAAAATAGTAAACAAGAATATATTTGCCTTGGAACAAAAAAAAATACATACCAGGACCTTGGACACTTATTCTTGGTGTCTTTCTCTTTTGCTTATGAAAGTTTTCAATTAACCAGTGCAAATATTTTCTTAAGTATGATAATACTATTTTCTTTTAGCTTAGTACTTACAAAATCCTTTCTTGGCTTATCACTACACTTTCTGTAAAATAAGAGCCCTTTAATTCGCCTTTCACTCATTTCTGCTTAAAGGTACACCTTCAAATGGATCAGACTTAATTGCATTGTGGCCCTTAGCTAGCTCAAATTCCTCAATCAATTCACCTCAGACTCATCTTCTTTCAAGACTAAACAACCCCATTTTTCTTAATCTCTTCTCATATGTTCCGTAATCCTTTCCATTCCATTTATCATTTCTGTTGCCCTATGCTCTCTCCAATTTAGCAATAATGTTCTTCAAATAAGGGCCTCTATCAGATGGGCACATGCCTCAAACCTCCCCTTCTGCATCACATTAGACCAACTAAGAAGCCATCCTGGTAATTTCAGCTTGCACGGTTATTATGAGCCTTGCCTGTGAAATGTTAAAGGCAGTATCATAAAGAGGTGGGAACAAATGACATTTCCTTCTGTTAATATTTTGAGACGACTTGGTGCTTTGCCTAAAAAAATAATAATAATAAAATGAAAAAGTGAATCTTCAAAGCCCAAGAAAGGAAGCAATTTTGCCTGCAATGTGAATTTTTGACAAACAAATTAAATAACTACCTTGTAATTTCTGAATGCGGTGTCATAATGTTAAATAACTCATTGGGGTTTCTTTGCCCGCAAAGTTCAATGACTCTTTTGGGGAGGTCATCTACCATTATCAAGGAGATCTTTCTGACTTGAATGCAGGGACTTTTCTAATAATGAACAGACGTTATCATATCTGCTTTAAAAAATTAAAGACACAAGAAAAAAAGTTACCTAAGGAAGTTATTCTGTAGCTCTCTGAGGCATTGCTAAAAAGAAGGAAACGCAGTTGTAAGAAATATCAATTACAAAAGCCTGTGAGTGATAAACAGCTACTTCCATGCAAGGAGTAATTACTGTCTCCCGGAGCTGACCCAGAGAATCTCTGTAGGGAGTGAGTGTAATCATGTAGTTGGAGCCATATGCCATGGGCATCTCTACGCACGGATGGAGAGGGCTCATTTGGGGATGAGTTGGAGGTAGTGGTGTGTGTTTATGCAAACTACCTTGCCATCCTGCTGTAAAGAATGCAGATGCTATGTTCGTATTCTTAAGGCACAAAGTGGCAAATCCAAAAGTTGGGCAAAGGTGCTCAATGGTTATATCGTGAAAGTCAATAGTCAATTGAGACAGACATAAAGCATGGCTCAGTGGTTTCAAAGACTCAAATTGTGTGTTGCTAATAGGGCTGGCCATTACAAAGGCATTTGGCAGCACAACTGCTTGGAAATGAGGAGAATAATCACAATGTACTGGTTAGTGGCAAGTGAAAGACTACCCATTTTCCTAGCTTAATGAAAAAGGGATCACTTGTTGGCATTGGTAACTGAATATTTCAGTCATACTCTAGGTTCTGTTACAGGATTCAAAGATTTTCAGGACAAAATCTTTACCCATCTCTTAACCAAGCTTGCCTGTGAGTCAGTTCCTCAGTAGCAAATGCTCTCCACTGATGATAGCAAAGGTGGCTGCCGACAGCTTCCAGGTTACATCCTGTCCTCTTAGCAAGCACAAGAGAAAGAATGTGTCTTCCTTGATGGAGGGGGTTTATTCGGGGATAGCATGATTTGAATAATTTGAAATTTGAATTATTGATAATTCAATCATTTGAAAACAATTTCTGAGTGATTTTCCTGGACACTCATTGGCTTGGCTTGTTTCTACATGTGTATTATTGAAACAATTGCTGTGGCAAAGGTAATGCAATTTGCTAGTTGATCAGCTACTGTTACTTCTAAATTCCTACAAACATGGCTGCTTCCTGGAGCTAAGGGGAAACCCTGGGGCCACAGAGGTGAACATTCTAGCCTGCTAAATAAGAAGTCACCTTTCAAATCTACCAGATAAAAAAGGAAGAGAAAATAAATAACAATCTGCTTCTGTAAAGATGGACAGACATGGAAACCCTATGAGGAAGTTGGATGATCTCCTATAGGCTCACTATGAGTTGGAATTGACTCAATAGTAGTGGATTTGAAATTGGTGATTTGGAGCTAGGATTAAGGTTAGGCCCACTGAGATAGTTAATTTATCGTGCCAACCTGGCCAATAAACACATGTGGGGTTAATTGAAGGGCAGAGGGATAAATAGCTCAGTCAGCCTCACTTTTCTAGTTGTCAGGTTTCTTGTTTTCTGATGGTCAGACCAGGGTGAAGCTGCCTTACTCAGTTCCCTGCTTTAGTTGACAAGGCTCACTTCCTGTAAGACATCCCTGAGGAGAAGCCACATGGTCCTACCGCGATGCAGCCTTGGGTGGTGGAGCAGCCGTGTGGAGACCCCTGCCAGTGCTGAGATGCTTACACGTTCACTGACTCGGGTTTCCTCCTGCAGTCGGCATCATTGCATGTGTTTTGTGAGATGGAGGAAGACTTTGTGGATTGGTGTCAGACATATGGATTAATGTTGGACTTGTGGGCTTGGGCAGCACTGGGTTGGGATGTTTTCTTGATGTGCACTTAACCTTTATATAAAACTCTCTCTTATACATTAATGTCTGTGGGTTTGTTTCTCTAAAGTACCCAGACTATCACACCCACCCAGTTACAAGTGCTGAGATATGGTAAACTAGTGTTTTTCTAAAGGAAAATGAGAACAAGAAATGAATTATTTTAAAAGTCTGTTTAATTCGTCATGGGGAGGTGGGCAGTAAGAAACCAAAGTTGACCAGTGGTAACCATGGATCAAGGAGGAGGAATTTTTGCTTAGGGGCCATTGAGTTTGTTAATGGTAGTGGTGGAATAATTTGAAAAAAAAAACCAAAGATGCGTTAGGTCAGGTTGACTAGAGAAATAAATCCAGAGACACTCATACATGTATATAAAGAAGCTTTATATCAAGAAATCATTATATGTCAAGAAAACATCCCAGCCCAGTCCAACTTAAGTCCAAATATCTGATACTAGTCCATAAGAAAGATATTAGTGTGTGAGTCCCTCTTCGGACTCATGAAGCCACATGCAATGATGCAGAATGCAGGAGCATCACCGGCTGTTAGGTGAGAAGTTTTGTGGATCCAATGGCGGTGGAGGCATCATAGGGGTCTGGTAGGTCTCTGAGTGGCTCTGCCAGAGTAAGGTGAAGGCAGAGGGAGAGAGAGGAAGTTTCCAGGATCCTCATTATGAAAGAGCCCCCCACACAAGGAGGCACCATCAGCTGTGACCTGGTTGACAAGCTAAACTCCATCCACATCTTCTTTTGCCATGTTGGCACCCACACACAAAAAACACCCCTAACTATCACAAGAAATATCAATAATGGATGCACAATATGAAATGTATAATCAATGGCAATGAATTATACCTGTACAGGTTATTGATTTTGAGAATGTTTGTTGTGTATATTTTTGCCACACAAAATAATTACACTAATAATGAGTACAAGGAAGAAGAACATGTTCTAAAATTGATTGTGGTAATGATTGTACAACTTTTCTTGATGTGATTGAGCTATTGAATTCTATGTTATATGAATGAAATGTCAATAAAACGGTTTTTTAAAATGAAAGAAAATAAAAGGAAAACAGCAATTCTGGGAAACCCCAAGCAAGCCAAAATCAAATCTATTTTCATCCATTGTGACTCTTAGTGACATTAAAGGACATGGTAGAGCTCCCACACTGGCTTTCCAAGGCTGGAAGGTGTGTGTGGAATTCACACTCTTGGAAACAGCAATCAAGAGATTAAATGATGTGTGTATTGGGTAAGTCTGCTGCACGAGATGAGGATGCTACTCTGAGGACTAACATGCGTCTGACTGAAGCCATGGTATTTTCAATTGCATCAGATACTTGTGAAAGTTGCCCATTGAATAAGGAAGGCCGAAGAAGAAAGTATGTGATTGAATTGTCGTGCTGGTGAAGAATATTGAAAGTAGCATGAACTGCCAAATGGACAAACACATTTATCTTGGAAGAAGTAGAGCCAGCATGTTCCTTAGAGGCAAGGATGCCAAGACACCATCTTACATAATTTGGGCATGTGTCAGGAGAGACCACGGTGTCTTGGGGTTTCCCAGAACCCCTGGAGAAGGACTTCATGTTTGGTAAGGTAAAGGGGCAGCATAAAAGAAGAACGTCCTCTGTTGTGTCCCGGCCTGCGGGACGCACGAGCAAGGCCCTGCGGGGAAAGACGAACCTGGATGGAGAAAAGAGACACGGGGGCGTGGAGCAAGACAAAACTCTGATCAAGCTCATTTATTTGGGCAAAGCTGGGGTATAAAAAAGGGGGAACTGGGAGGTGCATATTTTAATAAGGTGTGCGACACAGCATCCAATCCAACAGGTACATTAATGAAGCATAAGAACGTTAACCAATCAGCTGTAGGTAAAAGGGCGCGCGCTAGTTCTCAAAGACGTCCTGCATGCAGATTAAGGTCCATCAGGTGTAAAGCAAAGTCCATCTTAGTCCAATGAGCGCCTGGCATTATTAACCAATGGGTGAAAAGGTCAACTTTACAACTGCCTGTGCTACAGAGCACGTAGCTAGGAATGCGGAGGCAGGAATTTAGGCAGGGCCTTACAGGTTTTGCAAATGAAAGACTAGGAAGCAGCCAAGTTCGGCTCAGGCTGAGGCTAAGGCCTTAAAGGCCACCGGCTCCCAACAGTCCTCAAGGAGATGATGTGACACGGTGGCTGCAACAATGGACTAAAGCACAGGAGCAATTCGAAAGATGGAGCAGAGCCAGACAGTGGTTGATTCTGCTGTGCATAGGGTCACTATGGGTCAGTGGTGACTCAATGGCGCCTAACCACTACCACCACCACCACAAGATGTGTAGAATCAACCTGCCACGTCCCTCTCACCCAGAGCTGCTACCGGAAACGTGCCAACTGTTAGTTAGCAGTCAAGTGATACGCCAACGCATCATCAGCTCATCACCCTTGGTGCATTGAAGTGCACATGCACGTTGTTTCAGTTGTTTGAAATGGTTATTGAGAACAGGCATCCCAAAGGGTGTCCTTTGTCATTTGAAAGTTAGTTTGATATTGTCCAATAGGCATCCAGCCCATTTTTCTAATGTCCCTAGAAATCATTCAAGTTTCTTTTGTTTGATTGTTTTTTGTTTTTTTTTCTTGTTCGTAAGGCTATGAATAATATACCCAGTACTTTACAGGTATTAGGCCCTTTGATCATTAAAGCACTTCTGAGAGGTAGTAATATTTCTATTTACACAGGAGAACACTAGGTCATGGGAGGTTAAACGACTTGCTTAGTTTCCAAAACTACTAAGGCAAAAGAGGGATTAAGATACAAATTCCCTGGACTTTTTCTGCATAGTGCTGACTTCACTGGTCTAAGGAAAACCCATTAAAAAGCAAAGGAAACAAGCTCTATTTTTATTACCAAATTGAAACCTCCCTCTGTACACACCAGCTACAACACCTGAAGATTGAAACCTCCCTCTGTACACACCAGCTACAACACCTGAAGTGTGTGTCTTCCAACAGTCACAACTATTTGAGGAAAACCAAAAGGTTTGTTCAGAACCCTGTAGTTTCCAATTGTGTAGGTCTGAGAGCTATTTCTACAGTATAATGTGTGCTTGAGAACACAGTCAGGGTGTTGGATAGCATGCATTCAAAATCCATTGCCCCCACTTCCTGAAAAGTAAAACTTGAAAAAAGTTTTTATTAAATCTCTGTTATTCAAATTTCTTAAATTTTGAATATTTATAATCAGTGCATATATTCCTGACAGGTATTGAGGGGACTAAATGAATCATATGTGGAAATTCCTTGGGTGAAAAATGCACTCATCAGTTAGCGCTCATTGCCTTTTTGGCTGTTATTAAAGGTAACCCCCTATAACGCAATCGCCAAGAAGCAGACAGAATCAGGAAGCAGAGCCCATGTGTTCTGGTTAATAAAAAGATAAATATAAAACAATTGTTTTTGCCTGTGATTTTGAAAGCATTATTGGAGCTTGAACTAATACAAAGGCAAACATATACATGAGGAATTGATGACTACAATTTATTCTGCAGTCATCAAAAATGAGTTCCCAGCAGGAAAGGAAGTTGAACAAAAGATTCAAACCATTCAAATCAGACTGTTCAAATGTTATCAACTCTGTGGATTTGTCTAGTTACATAATTCCCTACAGCTTCAGATGACATAGTAGTTCATTTGGGGTTATTTTACCTATACCAAGTCAAATAAAGGGGCTTAAATGAAATAATTTGATAGATTGCCTGTATAGTAGGTGCACAATACTACTTAGAGGTTAAATGACTTGAAACCTGATGGATGCAGAATTATAAATCTGTCTTTTAGGTACCAAACTTGTGGTGGATGCACTAACGCTTGGTTTCTGAAAATGGAATGGAATGGAATATACGCTGAGCTACTAACCACAAAATCAATGGTTCGAATTCATCAGCTGCTCTTTAGGAGAAAGATGAGGTTTACTACTCTCCTACAGATTTACAGTCTCAGAAGCCCACAAGGGGGTTTCTAGTCAGTCTTACAAGTTCCCTGCGAGTTGGAAGTGAGTCGTGGGTAGTGAGTTAAAGTCTCGTAAGCCAAGATTGAGAGTACTTGAACACGTGCAAAAAAGCCACAACGTACTCTGAATTAGCCATCATTCCATGGCTCTATTATTCATTTGGATGTTTGCACTGCTTTGGCTCACACACCTGCTGGCCCGCGTCACTTACTGGGTGGAATGAACCAATCGCTCACCCTTGGACGATGCTACAAATGACAGGGTGTGTTTCACCAACATCACTACGGTTAATGCCACACAGTGTTTGAAGTCAGCTAATCCATGTAGGAAGGTTATTTGCAGAACTAAAACCTGCTACAGAATCTGTTCTTGACGATTATTGTCCTTGTTGCTCAGTGCCATTGAGTAAGTTCTCCCCAAAATAAAATTAAAATAGCGTCTTTATGTGCAACAGAATGAAACACTGCTCTTATGTTTGAGGCCCTTGTTGTAGTCAATCCATGTCCTGGAGGGCCTTTCTGTTTTTGATACACCTTTACTTTACCAAAAGTGGCATCCTTCTCGAGACTGGTCTCTCTTGACAATATGTCCAGAATACATAAGTCTATGTCTTGCTGTCCTTGCCTCGAAGGAGCACTCTGGCTGCACTTCTTCCAATAAACAAATCTGTTTATTCTTTTGGCAGTTCATGGTACTCTGAATGGTTTTCGCCAGCACCCTAATTGAAACGGTGTCCTTCTTCTGTCTTCCTTTTTCATTGTCCAGCTTTCCCATGCAAATGAGGTGACTGTCAAGAAGCCAGTCCTTTGTATCATCATCATCAAAGTGTCATCTTTGCTTTTTAAAACTTTACAAGGTCTTTTGTAGCAGATCTGTGCAAAGCAATATGTTGGTTAATTTCTTGACTGCTTCTTCCATGGGCATTGATTGCTGATTCAAGTAAAATTAGATCTCCCTAACTTCATTTTTCTCCTCCTAGGTGTATTACAATGTTATTATCTGCATTAAGGAGAAAAACAATAAGAACAACAAAAACGAGGGAAGACCCACAGCCTTAAAAAAAGAAGAACTCTCAGCGACTAATGAAAGGAGGAAAGGTAAAAATGAGGTTAGTTTGGAGTTTTCAATGACATACAATTTCATTTCAAACATACGGGAAAAACATTTAAACTCATTGCAATCAAGACAATTCAGACTCATAGCAACCCTATAGGACGTAGGACTGTATCGTAGGACTGTATCGTAGTATTTGCAAAGCTGTGAATTTTACTGAAGCAAATTGAAAAGGCAGGTGGATTTAAACCACAGACCTTGTGGTTAGTAGCCAACCAGTTAACCCTGGTGCCATCTGAGTTCCTTTAAGCTGTATGGCTCCACTCAGATCTGTTTTTGGGGGGTTGCCAGCATATGGAGTGGAGCAATAGTCCAAAATTGGTAATTGACTGTCTCTAAAATCTGGAAACACCGAAACATTCTGGTTCTTTCTTCAATGGGGTGGGAAGTACAACATGTTATTGTTTGCCATTTAAGTAAAAAAGTAAGTTCCAGTGTGTCCTCAAAAAACCAAACCAATACCATTGAGTCTACTCCAACCCTTTGCGACCCTGTAGGCCTAGGTAGAACTGCCTCTGTGGCTTTCCAAGACTCTGTCTCTTCATGGAAGTAGAAAGCTTCTGGTGGTTTCTAACTGCTGACCTTTGGGTTAGCAGACTAATGAGTAACCACTATATCACCATGCCCTAGAACACTAAAATCCTATAATATCACCGATATGCAATTTCTATAGTTTTTAATGTATTTTTAATCATATTTTCTCAATAGTGTGCCTACAAAAAAGGCCTTTAATATATGTTCTGCTCTTGGCATCACCACCTACCATCTGTTAGGACACCATGTTTGGTAAAGTGGAGGAGCAGTGAAACAGACAAGGGCCCTGGACACAGTGGCTTCAACAGTGGGCTTAAACATAAGAACCACTGTGAGGATGGTGCAGGACTGGGCAGTGTTTAGTTCTGTTGTATGCAGGAACACTATGAATCAGAATTGATTTAAAGGCACCAAACAACAACGTTGTGGATAGAACTGCTTCTCCCCCAAAGAATGAAATCCCAGCCTCTGTCCTACAAATGTCCTCCTGATAGAGAAGTGAGTGTGTCCTGGTGTCTTAGTGAAGTCATGACAGAATAATGTGGGTCATACGCCTCATCCCTATTTAATGGCATCACAGAGACAAACAAAGGATGATGCTGTCATATGAAGATGGAGGCATATCCATCTACACAAACAGGAAGGCCAGGTAGTTCCAGCAACTACTACAAGAGAGAAGGGACCCAGAGGACCTGCATCTGGAACAGACCACCTAGATTTAAACTCCTTGCTTCTTCAACCATGAAAATTTACATTTCTATTCCTTAAACATCATCCAGTTTGTTATATTTTGGATTACAGCCCTAGGCCATGACAGAGAGCGCTCTAGCACTCCCATTGATATTAGAAACCCAACTGCATAACAGTATCTTGCAATGTTGATCCTGGCCCTAAGAAGAAAACAATCATTTAGTTTCTCAGTGATGCTGAAAGTTTTCTCACAAATGAACTCTTTGTTCATGTGGTAAAGAAAATATTCCGTGGAACAGGATTGCCCAATGGGTTTCACTCTTACATAGTTCAGACACTCAAGCAGGCCCATTTCTCAGAGCCTTTAAGTTCTTCATCCATGAGCTGCCATGAGAGCTATGATAAGTCTACTTCACTTAACATGGACCTTAAAGTTCTCCAAGCTTCTAACAGGCATGCTAGTGACATGTTAGCGCTCTTTCCTTTTTCTCTGCCAGGGTTTTCAGTCCTGTAACTATAATGTCACATCTAATGTAGCATTTGAAATCAGTTTGGACTGATTTCAAATGGATCAATATTCTTTGATCCACTTCCCCTTTGTTAGAAAGTTTTACAATTTTCAAATATATATATAATGGTTTATCAGCTTTCTTATTTTTCAGGATTGACTAATGTCGTTTTTAACCTATAAGGTCCCAAAATAAATGCGGATGGAATTCTGCACAATAGAGAAAGAAATTTTTTCAATATTCATATTCTCTTCAGTAGAAGGCCTATGAACAAGCTGAATTTTCTTAGTTAGTGGATTGGTATGAACAGGTGTGAAACAATGGATATAACTCACACAAACACAAATAAATACACACACTCAAATTGTCAGAGGACATTTGCTGGGATCCCCAATCAATGCTTATGGAAGCAGCACTCAACAAAGCAAAAAAGACTTTGTGTTGGGTAAACCTGCTGCACAAGACCTCTGTAAGGTATTAATAAATCAAATATGCTACTTTGAAGACTAAGGAGTTCCTGCCCCAAGCCATAGTATTTTCAATCGCCTCCTATGCATGTGAAATTGGGATGGGTTAGTCTAGGTACATTAGAGAAACAAATCCACAGAAACACATATGTATATAAGAGAGAGTTTTATATAAAGGGTAAGGAATCCAGGGCAGATGATCCCTTCAGGACCAGTGGTTAGAGTGGCGATACTGGGAGGGTGGAGGGAGAGTGGGTTGGAAAGAGGGAACTGATTACAAGGATCTATATGTAACCTCCTCCTTGGGGGACGGACAACAGAAAAGTGGGTGAAGGGAGACGTCGGACAGGGCAAGATATGACAAAATAACAATTTATACATTATCAAGGGTTCATGGAGGGAGGGGAGAGTGGGGAGGGAGGGGGAAAATGAGGACCTGATGCTGGGGGCTTAAGTGGAGAGCAAATATTTTGAGAATGATGAGGGCAATGAATGTACAAATGTGCTGTACACCATTGATGTATGTATGGATTGTGATGAGTCATATGAGCTCCTAACAAAACTATTTTAAAAAAAAGAGAGAGTCCCAACCCAGTGCTGTCCAAGCCCATAAGTCAATCATTAGCCCATATGTCCAACACTGATCTACAAAGTGCTCCTCCATCTCACAAAACATACGCAATGATGCTGACTGCAGGAGGAAAGCCGAATCAGTGACCGTGTAATCATCTCAGCACTGGCAGGGGGCTCCACACGGCTGCTCCAGCACCCAGGGCTGCATGAGGGTAGGTCTATGCGGCTTCTCCTCAGGAATGGCTCGCAGGAAGTGAGCCTTGCCAGCTGAAGCAAGGAACTGGCTAAGGCAGCTGCACCCTTATCCAACCATCAGAAAGCAAAAGACCTGAGAACGAGAAAGGTGAGGCTCACCACACCATTTATCTCCCCGCCCTTCAATTAATCCCACGTGTTTACCGGCCAGCTTGGTACAATAAACCTTGACTATCTCATGGGACATTGAATAAAGGAGACTAAAATAGGAATTGATGCATTTGAATTGTGGTGCTGGGGAAGAATATTGAAAGTGCCATGGATTGCCAAAAGGACAAACACATTTGTTGATTGGAAGACAAGAATGGCAAGACTGTGACGTACACACTTGGACATGTCAGGAGACATAGCAAGTAGTGAAAAAGAGAAGGTTCTTCAGCAAGATGAGTGGACACATTAGCTGCATGGGTGGGCTCAAACATAAGAATAATACTGAGGATCGCGCAGCACTGGGGAGTGGTGCATTCCGTTGTACATAGGGTAGCTGTGATTAGGACCTGACACATTAGCACCTTTACTCTAGAGAAGAAACGTATCACTATATTCACTTTAGTTCTAGGTGTGGTTGCCTTTTCTTCTTTCTTTATTATTACTATCCTTTCAGAACCATTATATAGGTTTGAAATTAGAAGGACTCTGTTGAGCTTACCAGCAATGCTGGACAGAGAAAGAGCCATCACCAGGAATGCATTCTATTTTTAACCCCATGGCCTAGTCTGTGATCAGCCTATATTATACAAAGGATCATCAAAAAGTTCATGAAAAATGTAATGAAAAGATAATGAAAATTTTCTATGAACATTTTAAAGCACCCTCACACTCTAGGGCAGGGGTCCTCAAACTTTTTAAACAGGGGGCCAGTTCACTGTCCCTCAGACCTGTTGGAGGGCCGGACTATAGTTTTAAAAAAAAACTATGAACAAATTCCTATGCACCCTGCACATATCTTATTTTGAAGTAAAAATATAAACGAGTCAAAAACACCCGGTGGGCCGGATAAAGGTCCTCGGCGGGCCACTTGTGGCCCACGGGCTGTAGGTTGAGGACACCTGCCTAGGCAGACCACAACGGAGACAGATCTTTTTTGTTTTATTCCAGTTGCCATTGAGTTGATTCTGACTCATCATGAACCAATGGGTTTCAGGGCAACAGCACATATGATGTTTAATGGTGGTATATGTTCAGAAGTAGATAACCAAACTTTTCTTCAAGATGTCTGCAGGTATATTTGCATGGCAAGCTATTGGTTAGGTGCCAAACATTTAACCATTTGCACAACCTAGGGAATGTCATGCCATTGTGTTTGATCCTATGGGACAGAGTAAATTGCCCCATAGAGTAGCCAAGGCTGTAAACTTTAAGGAAACAGACTGCCACACATTTCCCCCTTGAGCAGCTAGTAGGTTCTAACTATTGGCCTTTCATGGATAACAACCAAACTCTTAACCTCTGTGCCTCCAGGGCTGCAGTGTGTCTACAGGTAAGTCTTACTGCTTGTCCACACAATCACCATGCCAATACCCATGCTTTCTCACCACTGAAGTCTAAACTAAGCTTTCTCTTGGTCTGCATTGAGAAAAGGGTCTCATGCTACCATTGTTATAAATTTCCCTGTTCTTCATTTCTGGAACAATCTGATTCCATGAAATTCTGGGGTTTCTAGAATCCTCCCAGTGGTCTATTCTGCCCATGACATCCCTGCCTCTGTCCTAGGCCTGTGAGGAATCTGTACGTCTTTCAGCAATGACCTCACCACTATACACTGTAACCAGTGGTTAATGGGGTGAGGGTGTGTGTGGAATCAACCCACAAGCAAATTAATAATATAGTCAAAACTTTTGGAAGCTGGGGAGTGGCAGTTTTCCATATTGATTCATTAACTGCAAATAGTTAATTATATTTAAAGGAATTTTAAGTTGTATCTGAACTTATAATTTTCCTTGCTTTTGAAGAAACAGTTTCTAAATCACCTGGATTCTTACAAATATTCCAATACGGTAATACACACTTTGTCCTGAGATGAAAATCAGGGTTTCCAATAGATGCCAGGACTACTGGTTTTAGAACATGGACACCTTTCACCACTCAGATGCCTGCTCATGACAAGTGACATGTGGACTTCGAGTGCTCGCTGCACCAGGGACTGTCTTCTTTCTGAACTCTGCAGCATTGCTCATCCTGATTATGCCACCAGTCTCTTTGATGGGAGGCTCACCCGCTTCCTTTAAGAATAAGGATGCAATTTAAGGTTTCACTTCAAACATTTAAGGCACTTAAGGTGCCAGATCCAATTTATTTACAGTTTCTGATCGATGTCTACTTTCTGCGAGGAGCATGCACTTCAGGTCAGGATTACCTCCTACCTCCATTCAATTCCCGGCCATCCCTATGTACATGCGCAATGCAAACCCTTTTCCAAAGTCGCCTGGTGCCATGGCCATCCTTTGGTGAAAAATCAAAGCAAACTCCGTGACTTATCCTGTTTTTAAAATGTCGGTCACCTAACTCAAGAGTGATTTGGACAGCATAAACTGGGAAGATGTTAAAACTGGGCCCCTTGGGAAAATTTGGTGCATATTTGCCACTATAAAATTCTACTTTTTAAAAAGCTTTTTAGAATCCCTCTTTAATTTCATGTGAAATCTGTCATCGTCTCTTAGTGTACCGGGAACAGAAATACCATAATTAGGTGGCCTTAGCAACTTTATTTCCTCGCAGCTGAGAAGGGTAAGAGCCTGAAGTCAGGGCGCCAGTAGAGGAGTTCTTTCTGTCTCTCTGGGCTAATGTTCCTGTCTTCTTCTGCTTCTGGTCCACACTTCCTTGGTGATCTCTGAAGAGAATCCATCTTTCTCGCTCTCCCTTGCTTCCTTCTGGCCATGAACTGCTCCTCTAGACCTCGAGGATGATGACTTCAGACACTCGCTACTCTGACACGGATTTCTGCGTCGTTGTTAGGTCCTGCCGAGTAAGTTACAAGCTCGGGGACCCTACAGACAACAGAAGAGAACACTGCACAGTCCTGCGCTACCCTCACGACTGTTCTGCTTCGGCCCATTGTTGCAGCTGCTGTGTCATTGCTTCTCCTGGAGAGTCTTCCTCTTCGGCTTTGACCTTCTGCTTTAGCAAGCGAGATGCCCTTCGCCAGGGACTCCTCGCTCCTGACAAAATGTGCATTTCATGAAGCCTCTCCAGTCTTTGCTTCTAAGGAGCATTCTTGCCATATTTCCTCCAAGACAGATTTGTTCGTTCTTCTGGCTATCCGTGATATAGTCCATGTTTTTCACTTATATCATAATTCAAGGGCACCAGTTTTTCTTCTGCCTTCCTTATTCATTTTGTAACTTTACATGCTTGTGAGGAGAGTGACTATCCCCTGGTTTAGACACAGACATATCGTAATCCTCCATATGACACCTTTTCTTTTTAACACTTGAAAGAAGTCTTTTATAGCAGATGTGCCCAAAGTAATAAGACATTGTATGCCCTGACTACTGTTTCCGTGGGTATCACTAAATGAGACTCTTGACAACTTCAATCTTTTCTCCATTTATCAGGATGCTGCTAATTGGTTTAGTTGCAAAGATTTTTGTTTGATGTTGAAGTGTAATCTGAAATGAAGACATTTAAGATTCAAGTTTCCAGCACATGTATGTATAAAAAATACATGTATGTAAAGAAAGGCATTTTTAACAAGAAAGTAGCCCAGAACCAAAGAGTGGGCAAGCCCAGTCCAACTCCAGACTGTGGATCAGATGCTAGCTGGATAACATTCTTGACTCAGGTGACTGTCAATCAGTGAACCAGGAAGATGAAGCAGGAGTCTGAAATACCCAGGCTAAAGGAGACACAGTCAAGTGTAACCAAGACAGGGATCATGGCAGCTTGCCAATAGCATCCAAGGGGTCAGAATGCCACATGGTGTTCACCTGCCCAAGTCCCAGGAAGCCAGATGCAGGATGTAGACCAGCAGGAAGAATTTAAAGAGAAGTCTATTCTCCACGTTGTCTCTTTATAAATATCAAATAAGTCATAATCTGAGATGTCATAAGGCAGTGAAGAGGTTCAACTCCAGCTATAGCTTCAAATAGGTGCAGTAAAACTGATACAAAAAAACCTAACAATCACATAAATATTGTATGAGACCACTACCATAAGGGGGAGAAAACACCAAGACTTACATACACAGGGAACAAAGGTGGAGAGATGAAAGACGGAAAGATGCAGCAGTGACTAGAGAGGATGCAGATGTTAAACTGGGTAAAAGAAAGAATGGAGGGAGACCAGAAGGACAAGAGAAGGTAACGGAAGAGGATGTGGTCGAACACTGGAGTGTTGATTAATGGTTTGAATGGTTGACTACAGAGTTGGTAATTGAAAATGTAATCCCTCCCACCTAATTGACAATATACTGTAAAATCCTTTTAAAAGTTAACAAAAGGTTTTTTTAAAAAAACTATCAAACTGTTACAGAAATCATTAAACTAACAAAGAAGAGAAACCTATTTCCGATGGGATTATATTCACATGTATAGGGTAAGGATGTATATCTCACATTTTTTGATAGACAATTCAATTCATAATAGGGATGATGAAATGCGTAAATAGAGTAGTTAATAGTGAGGAATCATTGAATAAGGTTGGTCATTTTATTTAAAAGCCTTTGAAGATTTTTTATTTTTTTATAATATGATTTTCTTGGAGAGAAGGCATAGGGCTCTGTGGTGGAAAGATTATTGGGTAAAGTCACATATCACATGACTTCTAATCCTCAATTTGTCACCAAGAACTGTCTGACCTTTGCCATGCCCTTGCTGGTTATGAGCTCAGGTCCACAGCTCTTAAATAATCCTTACATTTCCTCTCATTTCCTGGGTCTGTTTTCTATGCTACTGATTGTGTTTTTTGTTTTATGATTAGGTTCTGAAAGAGTTATGAAAATTCTCATACTAGTAAATAGACAATCATAATAATGACGAAAACAAAAATTAGAATCCACAACTTATATTTTTTTTTCCTGTAGCAAATCTGTAGTTATTCCAGTATTGTCTACAGGTATCTGATTTTATGGGAGTGCCATATTTAAACATTCATTATCAACTCATGCAATCAGACTTAAGTGCACCTAAGCACACCATCTGTCTTTTTCTTTCTTACATATTCCTCTGTAGTCACACACGGCTATCTGCTATTCTAGCAGTGTCTGGAGCCTATTATAGCTGCACCAGTTACAGTGCAATCAGCAGAGAAGGCATTCCCTCCCAAGGCCTGATTTTCAGAATCTAACAGCAGCAAAGTTTATAATATCTCAACCGTCAAATATGATACACCCACGCTTTTCTACATAGGTGTGTGTTTTTTTCTTCCCTGAAGCTCCATAGGGAAAGTCTATTTGGGGGAAATGGTTCAAAGCTTAGACCTCTTTTTAAAAAAATAATTTTTTTAGGGGTTCTTACAACTCTTATCACAATCCATACATATATCCATTGTATCAAGCACCTTTGTATAGATGTTGCTATCATCATTTTCAAACCATTTTCTTTCTACTTGAGCCTTTGGTATCAGCTCCTCATTTTTTTCCCTCCCTTCCCTTCTTTCCTTCCCTCCCTCCCTCATGAACCCATAATAATTCATAAATAATTATCATTTTCATGTCTTGCACTGTCCAATGTCTCCCTTTACCCCCTTGTCTGTTGCCCATCCCCATGGGAGATGGTTATAGGTAGGTCATTGTGATAAGTTCCCCCTTTCTCCCCCCACCTTCCCCTTACCCTCATGGTATGGCTCCTCTCAATATTGGTCCTGAGGAGTTTATCTGTCCTGTATTCCCGGTGTTTCCAGCTCTTATCTGTACCCATGTACATGCTCTGGTCTAGCCAGATTTGTAAGGTAGAATTAGGGTCATGATAGTGGGGGCGAGGAAGCATTAAAGAACCAGAGGAAAGTTGTATGTTTCATCGGTGCTATACTGCACCCTGACTGGCCCGTCTTCTCCCCACGACCCTTCTGTAAGGGGATGTCCAATTGCTTACAGATTGACTTTGGGTCTCCACTCTGTATTCCCCCACCCCCAATTCACATTATTTTTTGCTCTGGGTCTTTGATGCCTGATACAGATCCCATCGACACCTCATAATCACACAGGCTGGTGATTCTTCCACGTGGGCTTTATTGTTTCTCAGCTATATGCCTCTTGTTTATCTTCAAGCCTTTAAGACCCCAGACGCTATATCTTTTGCTAGCTGGGCACCATCAGCTTTCTTCACCACATTTGCTTATGCACCCACTTTGTCTTCAGTGATCATGTGAGGGAAAGGTGAGCATCTCAGAGTGCTGGATTATTAGAACAAAGTGTTCTTGTGCTGAGGGAGTACTTGAGTAGAGGCCCAATGTCCATCTGCTTCCTTATATTACACCAAACTAAACCCAGGGATACATATGGTAGCCAACTAAATAGGAGTTGGGAAAAAAAGGCATGGGTAGCCAAGGGAACAGGGCACTAACCCATTCAAGAGGAGGGTGTTGTTTATATCTCCGCAGGGAAAGAGGGACCAGACTTCAACCTGGTGCTCCAAGACAAGAACGCAACACACTGGCATGAAGCAGGGAACTAATAGAGAGGCCAGAGAGGCCAGCCTCATTACCAACTAAGTGCACAGCCCCCCCACCTCCCAGAAGAATTCATTTCAGAGAACAGCACTGAAGTTACAGCTCAAGGAGAGGGATGTGTCTGATCAGAGCACACAGGAGCTAATGAGAGGGGAGGAAAAATGGGTGAAGCACATCCTGGCCCACCAAGCTCTGAGGACAATATTTTTGTTCAGAGCAGCCAATGCACATAGAAGACCACAGGGCCAGCCCCAACATAAAACATGATGTTCCCCACTAACCCATCGCACCACTGGGAACAACAATGGAGACACACAGTGGTAATTATGCCTGCCCTAAGCCCACCACACCAATGGGAGATGCTGAGGGCATGTAACAGAGCAGCAAGGGGAGCAGAGCAATGAAGTCCCCAGGGAACACCAAAAATAGACAGTGGGGCCAGGGTGTGGCGTCCCATCAGACTCAACAACGAATAGACCTTGAACTATTTATAGACTTTTGTCTTTTTTGTCTTTGCCTTTTTGTTGTTGAAGCTATTGTTTTATCTATTTTCTATTGTTGCTTTGTTGTGCTCAGTCTTGTGTTTGTGCATAATGTTGTCGCTGCATGTCTATCTAGTGGGATAGGTGGGATAAACAAGCCAGAAGAGAGAACAATGGGACAACAGTTCCTGGGGTACATGGGAGAGAGGGAGGCAAGGGAAAGGAAGTGGGTATAAACAAACCCAGGGATAAGGGAGCAATAAGTGACTGAAAATAATGGTGAGGAAGGTGTAGGAGGTCTGGTATGGCTTGATCAAGGGCAATGTAACCAAGAAGAATTATTGAAACCCAAATGAAGGCTGAACATGATACTGAGACAAGAAGAAAGTAAAAGGAAATAGAGGAAAGAACTAGGAGGCAAAGGGCATTTATAGAGATCTAAATACAGGTATGCACATATGCAAATATATTTATATATGATGATGGGGAAGAAGATCTATGTACCTATATTTATAGATTTACAGAACTCGTTTTTAAAAGCCTGAGTATCACAGAAAATATTTTACCAATTCAAGGAGTTTCTGGTCAACTTGAATGGCCATGCAAACCATTTCAGGGCTACTATGCAGATGCAGAAGGACTGGAAGATTGCCCGTTTCTTCATTACACTAGAGCATTTTGATTGAGCCCTGAATCCATATTATTCCAATGGTGCTCCTAGTTTTCGTCTAACAGGGCATCCATGCATCTTGAGGAAGCAAGCAGGAACCCAACACATCAGTGATGACTTGGTGACAGTGGGAACCACCTATACAGGACCGAACTCAGTAGTAGACATTGCATTTTGCCAGCTCAGAGCATATATAGGAATAGTGAAAAAGGCTAGAGTAGAGACTGCATGGAAACAAAGTAGGATCTAAAGATATAACCTGGGGAAATCAACCATATATAATTAAATAAAAATTCCCCATCGTATGTTGATTTTTGACACTTGGCTTTTTTACTATATACTGACTGTTAGGGAAGGACTAGTACTGAACAGAGAAATTGGTCTTTACTTGAATCCTACATCTTTCAGTTACTATCTGTGTGATGTTCAAACCCTGCCTGCTGGCTGCCATCATGCCAATGGGCGTGGAAGATTAGAAGGAAAATCACAGTGACAAGTGTATGATGAAACCACTGTCATCAAGTCAATTTTGACTCATAGAGATGCTTTTGGCCAGGAGAATTCATCCTTAGGGTTTCTGAGACTGTAAATCTTATCAGGATGGAGAGACTCATCTGGATCCTGTGGAGTGGCTGGTGAATTCAGCCTTGTTGAGGGCCCAGTCAGTTCTTAACCCATTGAACCACCTGGGCTTTTTAAACAGATGGTTGCTGTTGTTATTAGATGCCTTTGAGTGGTTCAAGACATAATTCATTGGGATAATCTCCTACACAAAGACCTCTTTAAAATGTTGAAGAGCAAGAATGTCACTTGAGGACTAAGGTATGCCTGACCCAAGCCACTCTATTGTCATTCACCCAATACGCATGAGAAAATTAGACAATAAGTGAAAGAAGACTGCAGAAGAGCCTGTGCATTTGAATTACGGTGTTGGTGAATAATATTGGAAGCCAGAGGCTCCTTTGAAGGAAGGATACTTCATCTTATGTCTTTTGGACATGTTATCAGGAGAGGCAGGCCCACTGGAAAAGGACAGGGTACTTGGAAAAGCAGGTCAGCGAAAAAGAGGAAGACCCTCAACAAGATGGATTCACACAATGACTGCAACAATGGGCTCTGGTAAAATGATCATTATAAGGATATTCCAGGACCAGGCAGTGTTTTGTACTGTTGTACATCGGGTTCCTAGGAATCTCAATGGAGTCAAAGGACTTAGAAAAACCACCTTCCTTTCTTCCTTTCAAAGAACTATCTCTTGGTCTATAAACAAGTTCTGCATTATCACGATGAAGTGCTCTGGAATTATCATTCTTCTCAAGGTTTGCCTTAGTTTATTGTGATCTGTACAATGGAATGTCTTTGTGTAATCAATAAATCACTAATAAACATCTTTCTGGTTTTCTCTGCTTTTAAGCCAAGATCCATTTGTCTTTAGTAATGAAATGATCATATTCCTTATTCTTAGTCCCCCATTGAATCAGGTTTGCATTGCTGGCAGCTCTCTTGCTAAAGCTATTTTTGAATCATCCTCAGAAAAAGTTTACTTGCATGTGATATTAATGATATCATTCAATAATGACTGCAGGCAGTTAGAGCCTCCTTCTTTGAAATGAGCACACGTATGTATCTCTTTCACTCTGTTGGTGGGGCGGAGGCCTTCCAAATCTCTTACTGTTGTGGTTAGGTGCCATCATGTAGATTCCAACCCATGGTGACCCTCTGCACAGGAGAATGAAACACTGCCCAGTCCTGCACTATCTCACAATAGCCCTGCGCGTGAATCCATTATCACAGCCACTGAGTCAATCCATCTCCTCGAGGGGCTTCTGCTTTTTCTTGGTCCCTCTGCTTCACCAAGCATGATGTCTTCTCCAGGAACTGGTCTCTCTGATAAGATGTCCAAAGTACGTAAGATGAAGTTTCACCACCCTTGCCTCTAAGAAGCACTCTGGTGGTACTTCATCCAAGATAGATTTGTCTGTCCTATTGGTAGTCCATGGGACATTCAATATTCTTTGCCAGCATCATAAATCAAACACATGGATTTTCATTGTTCTTCCTTATTCAAGGTCCAACTTCCAAATGCATGGACTTTTGAGTATTTCCATGGCTGTATCGGTTTTTAAAAATTTCAGTTGGTTTTCTACCAATTCCTGAAGGGTTTTTATTTGTCTGTTTTGTCAATGCCTTCATTGCAATTTGACTTCTTTCTTCAACACTTTGATCATGAGATACTTAGTGAAATGGTTGAAAATTGACCAATATATTTGGGACAATTATTGTGAATTCCTTCCACCTTCTTTGTATTGTTGACATTTTACTTTGATGGTTTACAGAGCATATCATCAGCCTTACATGCAACCACATGCATACATTTGATCTCAACTCATCCATGTCCTTGTAGCCTTTTGATGCTTCCTGCGTTCTTTAATATCCTGTGCATAAAATCCTTAGGCCTTTCAATATAGGCATACATTTTTCTCCTGTTCTTCCAGTTTCTGATATGATGAGTGTGTTCTCTTTTGGTTTTCTAAATTCTGGAATTCACACATGTAATTATAATACTCCCCTTTTTCTTTTTGAGTTTCTCTTTGAGAGAAATTTTAGAACATTTGCTTAATTTCTTCTGTTGACTTCAGCTACTCCACATTCAAAAACAGATTTCAGAGTCTCTTCTGAGCACCATTTTAGCGTTTTCTCTCTGCCTTTTCTTTTTATGGCCTTTTGCTTTCTTTCTAAATGATGTTCTATAGATCATGCCACAACTTGTCTGGTCTTCAGTCATTAATGTGTAAGGAGTCAAATCGATTCTTGAAACAGGTTCCAAAATCAGATGGAATATACTCAAGTCACACCTTGGCTCTCATGGACTAGTTTCAATTTTCTCCTGCTTTAACCTGATCTTGCATATGATCAATTAATGACTTGCTCCATCATCAGGCTCTGGCTTTGCTTTGGCTGATGATACCGAATCTCTCCGTTGTTTGTTTCCATAGATGCAGTCAGTTTAATTTCTGTGTGACAAATCTGGTGAGGCTTCATTGTATAGTTGATGCTTCTCTCAAGGATAAAAGGCATTTGCAGATGCTGGTAGTTGTGCAAAATTATTTCATTTGATTCCCAGCATGTTGTACCATTAAGGTCGTATTTTCCAACTACCGGATTCCTCCTCTTTGATGCTAATTTTTGCATTCCAATCACCAATAATTTTGAATCCATTATGCTGAAGAAGTTGGCGAAATTCATCAATGTTGTTGTCATTGGTTTAAATGCTTGGTTCGTACACTTTCATAAAATTCATATTAACTGGTCTTCCTTGTCGGCATATGGATGGGATTCCTATCACAGACAGAATTGTAGTTCAAGATATATCCTGAAATGTTTTTTGAAAATGAATGTGAGGCCATTCCACTTGACTTTGTTACATTTAACATCGTAAACTATATTAATTGTGTGATTTAAAATGGCCAATCCTGTCCATTTCAACTCACTAAGTTCTAAGACACCGATTTTTATACATCTAATTTGTTTTTCCTACATTTAAGTTTTCCTACATTTAAACTGTTCATGGATTTTTTTTTATTTATTCTCATTCTGAATGATAACTTATCATCAAATGAACATCTCAAAAGCCTTCCTGAAGTGAGGCTCTACTTTGAGGAAGCAGCTCTTACATGTGCTTTCCAACCTGAAGAGCTCGTCTGACAAAATCCCACTGAGACTCATAAGGTTTCCGTGGCTAATCCCTCAGCAACAGACCACATAGTTCCCTAGTCTGTCTTCTTCTTAGTCTGTCTTAGTCTGGAAGCTCTGCCGAAACCTATCCACCTGCTGAGACTCCAAATACCGGTGGCATAGCTTCAATGCCATCATAAAACAAAGGCACCTTAGTACAGAACTCTAGTAGACAAATGGTGGCTGGAAAGATAACAGGTACAAAAGAAAATTAGTAAATTGTCGAGGATTGGAATCCATATAATCCAAAGTCAAAAGGAGGGATCATTCTCAGAGTATATGGATGACAGTGGGAGTCTGAGATTCATTTGTGGAACCACATAGCAAATAAGCCTCTGGATAACTCCCCCTATCTAAAATTGAGGGATGAGTGGAAAGTGGACACTGAACAGAGAGCTTAAGAGAGAGGAGTATAGAACATTAAAGGCATAAAACTGACTTGAACAGTTAAAACTTTGTCACTAGATCCCCACTATGATGCAGGCTGAACCGGATCTGGTTTCCAAAGTTTTATGTATTTTTGATTTTTATTGTGTTGTTTGGTTTTTGTTCATATTACAGTGTATCTCAGAGGTGTTATGTCATGGAAGCCCTCCTTTTGAAGATGTGTTATATGCTTTTGTTTTGGTTTGGGGTATACGAAACCCAAGATTGATGAACCTATAGGAACAGCAAGTAGAATAAGGGGTTCTTGGTTCAGGGGGAACAGTGGTAGTCGTGGGGTAAAAGGGAGATGATGTCAAGGAGTACATGTAGAAAAAGAATGTCTGGAAGCTGTAGTAGCAACCGTGCAATTTACTTGACATGATTGAAATATAGAAGGATATGATTATGTATTAAATCCCAACTAATAAAAATAATAATAATTAGAAGAGAAAAGTTAGAGGGGTTGTCTCACAGTGTCTAATTCTGGTTCTGTCCTCAGAGACTAGTCAACCACCGTCTCTCGTGCTAGGTTCCCATATTTTCCCCTCACCCTGGTGGCACAGTGGTTCTGCATTGGGTTACCAACCACAGGGTCAGCAGTTTGAAACCAAAAGCTGCTCTGCAGTAGAAAGACAAGGCTCTCTATTCCCATGAAAGTTACAGTCTCAGACACACACCAGGGCAGCTCTTTTCGGTCCTATCGGCTCATTATGAGTTGGAATTCACTCAATGGCAATTCGATATCCTTGAAAGACTAGACCTATTTCTAAGAGTGTCATCATAGCCGTCCAGTCAGCACTATAAATACCATAATTCACCTTAATAAGGACCATTGTTTCTCAATCATCTTCCTTGAACATACTTGAGCCAAAAGGCTGCGACTGCTTCAATTTTCTCTCCGGTGGAACAGACGCTGAGGGCACCGGGTAAAGCTATGCTGTTCGATGGAGCACCTGCAGTAATCGAGGGCTATCAAACAACTGAAATGTGGCTAGTCCAATGGTGATCTACCCCAGGTATGAACTACATGCTGAATTTCCACAACTTTAGGAGACTAAAAGAGTAAATGATGTCTCAGTAAGGTTTATATTAATTGTATAGTGAAAAATATTATCTCAGACAGATTGGTTTTCATAGAATGGTACAATTAATTTTCCTGTTTCTGTTTACCATTTTTAAAAATTTGAAGCCTAGAAAATTTTAAATTTCACATATAGTTTGTAATCTATTTATACTAGGAAGAATAACCATGCAAGTTGATAGCAATAGTATCTTACATTTTATCAAAATACTTGCATTATACAAGTATATTGAAATGAAGGCAGGAATGCTTCTTTTCATGTGATTGAAGACTTCTTCCTTTTCAAATATTCTTTCTTACTGATCTTTTACCTTGATCATATTAAAATCTCCTATTCATATCCATTGTACTTGGAGCTGCTCACTCAGGCTCACATTAAGAGAATCCACAGATGGAGACATTATTGTTGAGATGTTAGCTCAGAATCGTGAAGCTGCATTTGAGAAAAAAAAATGCACTCAGCAATTATATATGTTTACCACTGTCTATCTGCATTGCAGGAGAATACACTTTGCCTTAAACTTCCAGGCAGCCAGTAAACAACTAGATGTGAAACACATGCACCCACTGGTTTCAATCTATGGGTCCTATGTTAATATGTGGTTGAGCCAGACACAACACAGTAGTGAAAAGTGTAAGAAATTACTTTTATGTATGGAGTATGCTTATGAAAAGAAACTCTCACTGCCATCAAGTTGATGTAAGCTCATGGTAACTCTACAGGACAGGCTAGAACCACTCCCATGAGTTTCTGTGACTATAACTCTTTATGGGAGTAGAAAGATCCATCTTTTTTCCCACAGATCTGGTGATGGTTTTGAACTGGTGGCTTTGCAGTTTGCCCAACATATAACAACAACAACACCAAAACAAACCAAAGCCAAACTCAATGCCATTGAGTCAATACTGACTCATAGCGACCTCCTGTGGGTCTCTGAGACTGTAATTGTTGACAAGAGTAGAAAGCCCAGTCTTTCTCCTGCGGAGGTGCTGGTGGCTTTGAACTATTGACCATGCAGATCGCAGTCCAATGCATAACCATACAGCACTAGAACTCCTATGTGTGAAATATAAACATTATATAATAACAATAGACTCTCAAAAAGAGAATTGCCTGTCCGTGGTCAGATTCTGTGTTCTTGTCACCTCTGCCTAGGATCTCCTGATTCTCTGTCATTGGGTCCCTCAAAGCCTCTGCTGCAGGCTCCTGCCACACTACCCTGCCTGCAAGACTTTATCGTCTCCATGCAGCCCATTGCCCATGGGGGTATCAAGCACATCCTACCTGAGGCACATGCAGGCTTCTCCTGCCCTGCACAAGCAAATGGTCCAACCTGCCCTAGAAAGAGCAGGATTTTCTGAGTGGGGCACACACATGCCTCTGGCCACCAGCAGGAACAAGATGCGAATGGTGTGGTTGTCTGCTTCCCTGATGCTCACAGCTGTGGAAACTTATGGGGCAATTGTACTCTTTCCTATGAGGTCACTATGAGTTGGAAGCAATTGAATAGCAGCAGGTTAAACCATATTTATAGGTTTTGTACAGGATAGTATGAGATCAGATGAGCTAAGATATGAAAAATTCCTCTAATAATTCTCAAATTTTATACCATAACAAGAAATGTTGTTAGAATATAGGTCACGGATGCAAACATCTACAAAGACCTTGCTGGCTTCTAAGTGTATGAAAGTGATGGAAGGAGGCTTGGATGACTCCAGTGATTCTTCTTGTCACTAGGTGCCTCCAAGTGAGTGCCAGCTCCTCACGACGCCACGTACCACAGAAGAAACCACCACCTGGACCTGGGCCACCCTCATGATTTTTGGCATGCTTGAACTCATCGCTGCAGCCACTGTGTCAAATCCTGTTGTTGAGGACCTTGCTCTTTTTTGCTCTCCCTCTACGTCACCAAACATCATGTCTTTCTCCAGAGATTGGTGTCTCCTGATGACATGTCCCAAAATGCAGAAGATAAAGTCTTACCATCTTTGCTTCTAAGGAGCATGCTGGCTGTACTTTTTCTAAGACAGATTTGTTTGGGTTTTTTGGTAGTCTGTAGAACTTTCAATATCCTTCATGGATAACTCTAGAGAATGTTCTAACTCATTAGGATTATTGCCAACATGAGAATTGAGTTCAATATTGCCTGATATTTTTATTTTGCAAGAGACTTTATTTTTCAATAGATTCAGATTTTTATATAAGATCGCCTAACTTTCAAATGTTGATATATTGTTAAATTATACTTCAAAATAATTTTTGTTGGAGATATCTTGACTGAAGCTAGCTCATGGGTAGCCACTTTGTAAGCATGAGAGTTTTAAAGCCTTGTGCTAAGATAATTTATTTTATCAAATTTAGTCAAATCTCATAGTAACCAATTATTGGTAATTATTCCCACGATAAGGGCTTTTCTCTTCAGGTGGCCAATTACTTCCTATCAAATTATCACTGAAAACCATTATTTTCATTTCCATTTGTCGACGTCTCAAGACTTTATTTTCCATTTGGTACAAGTAAATGAAAAGGAAATAATAACAGCCAATGCAATTATGACTGTGATCTTATCTGACAGCATTGATGAGAAGTCCTTACTCTAATCATCTAAACTCTTTATTAATGTTAAGTTTATGAAAACCTTGGTTCAGAGCTAGAGTTTTAAGGGGTGCACTTATTTATGATCTTCTAGTAAAAGACAGTAGAGAATGCAGAGTGAGAAAGCCCAACCAGTGCCTAAGGGACCTTGCCTTCCCAGCAATTTGGTGTCACTGCACTGATCTCTTTAAAAATGTTTTCTCCATTTATCAAAATTCAGTCACTAGTGAATTACAGTGGAGTGTTGCTAATTCATACTAATGACTGGGGTGCAGATTATTGAATTCTGAAAATTAGCAAGTAAGCAAAAAGGAAAATAAATGACAATAAATTAAGGTCACTGCATCACAAAAGCATTCTTTGTTCATTTGTTTTCTAAATTATAAGCTAGTTTGTAATTAATTAAGTTAATGTGTCATTGATACTAGTATAAATTATGTCCCTAGAGCTTTCCAACATTAAATATTAGTTAAAAACTAGGTAGATGTTTATTTGGCAGTGACTTGAAATGAGGCATTGGCAGAATGGCCAGGGAAGATTTAGATTAGTCTTAAATTCACTAAATTTCCACTTAATATACTTTTATTCTTCCAGTCATGGAATCAGTATTCAGTGTTAAAATATGCTTTTGAATTATTACTCAAGAAAAATTGCTGCTCCTTCAAGAATTCAAGACACTGCAAGTGTTCTGAAACCATCTCTAGATAAGGTGAATTGTGGCATCTCTCTCTCATGGGAGAGATATACCTCAGTCCTTGGCACCCGCGAGAAAGAATTCACGACGAAGCCCGTTTGTGCTCAAGTGAGTTGTACAGAGAATAGAAGTGGCACAAGTGCCTGGTACAGCATCTCAGCCACTCGGGCCACAGCCTGGCTGCTCTTGGACTGCAGCTCGGTTCCCACTGCACTAGGTCAGAGCCGCTGGGAGAGAGCACCAGAGCAAAACCTCTGGCTTTCCAGGGGCCTTGTCGGGAGGTGTGGTCGACAGAACTGGTTGACCCCAATGGCTGAATCAAATTCGCCTGGCTTGGATTGGCCAATCCAGGTGAAATGCCCACCTAGGTGTACCACCCTTTCCTGGCCGTGAGCTCCAACCTAACAGAACCATTGCATTCATCCACCACAAAGGACAACTGATTGTAATACCGTTAATATTTTATTACAACATACATTGCAGTAATTCTGCTAATGTTTTACATTATTTAAATTGTTTACTGCTACTTCCCTGTATGTTAATTGTGAATCCAAATAAAATGATATCTTTAAAAACTATAGTATTTTATTTATATATCATGATGCTGTTTATAGTTTTCTGGTGTGTGTATTTTACTTTTGTATGGAAGTGTAATCTACACTGAAGGCTATATAGTCTGTTATCTTCATCAATGAGTGCTTCAAGTCCTCCTCATTTTCAACAAAATTTGAAATCACATGCATATAATGAGTCTTCTTCCAACCATTATGCTATGATCCTCTTTATATCATTCACCTTCTTAGGTTATTTGTTGAAATTACAAATGGAGTAAATATAGCTAATGAACACAACTCTGACACACACCTTTCTGATTTAAAATCTTGCAGCATTTTCTTGTACTCTAAGAACAAATGCCTCATGACCTATGCATACGTTCCACTTATGGCCATCATATATATGTATATCTGTGTACATGGACATAGATGTGTGTGTATTAAGCTTGAGAGAGCTCCTTATTTGATAGGGGCTAATAAATACAGCCCAAGAAAGAGACAGAAAAATGTAGCCCTTGAAGAAAGACTCATTTCATGCTATTTTCAATATAGTTCTATAAAAAAAGAATGGCATGTAGATGACAACTGATCTCTCTGGCTACATGCAGGGGTGAGGGGAGCGGGAGAAACAATATCCGCATTGGCATCAGCACCAGCATCAGCTGCCCCAAGTGAGCCCCTATGAGACTGAGGGGAAACATGGCCAATCTTCCTTCTCATTTCTTTTTTTTTTAATCATTGTATTAGGGGCTCATACAACTCTTATCACAATTCATACATACATCAATTGTGTAAAGCACATTTGTATATTCATTGCCCTAATCATTCTCAAAATATTTGCTCTCCACTTAAGCCCCCTGGCATCAGCTCCTCATTTTTCCCCTCCCTCCCCACTCTCCCCTCCTTCATGAACCCTTGATAATTTATAAATTATTATTTTGTCATATCTTGCACTGTCCAACGTCTCCCTTCACTCACTTTTCTGTTGTCTGTCTCCCAGAGAGGAGGTTATATGTAGATCCTTGTATTTGGTTCCCCTTTTCCACCCCACCCTCCCTCCACCCTCCTGGTATCGCCACTCTCACCACTGGTCCTTAAGAGATCATTCGCCCTGGATTCCCTTTGTTTCCGGTTCCTGTCTGTACCAGTGTATATCCTTTGGTCTAGCTGGATTTGTAAGGTAGAATTGGGATCATGATAGTGGGGGGTGGGGTGGAGGGAAGGAGGGGGAAGCATTTAGGAACTAGAGGAAAGTTGTATGTTTCATCACTGCTACACTGCACCCTGACTGACTCGTCTCCTCCCCCGACCATTCTGTAAGGGGATGTCCAATTGCCTACAGATGGGCTTTGAGTCTCCAATCTGCACACCCCTCATTGACAATGATATGATTTTTTTTGTTCTGACGATGCCTGATACCTGATCCCTTCAACACCTCATGATCGCACAGCCTGGTGTGCTTCTTCCATGTGAGCTTTGTTGCTTCTGACCTAGATGGCCACTTGTTTACCTTCAAAGCTTCCTTCTCATTTCTAACACCAACCAGCCTCCCAAGTCTCTAGCCTTTGTCTTGGGTTCAATAAGTCATTGCACGGGCCACACAATTAGGCAATTATAGAATTTTGATTATAGAATTTATTATAGAATTTATAGAATTCAGATTATAGAATTTATTAAGGAAGATAGCAGGTTACCAATGCTCAGGATACAATTACTCTGACTCTGACGGGACGGCCTCTTCTCAGCTGGGCCTGCAAGTGGAGGGAGCTCTTTGGGAGATGTCAAAAAATCCCCAGCAGGCATGCCACCTTGCTATAAGCACCAGCCTGAAGGCTCCCAGCTCTAATTCCATAGGTCAGCAAATGTATCCCTCCCCCCCAAATCCCAATGATTGGCCCAGGGGCACCCCACTCCGTAAGTTAGCCTCTTGCCCAATGGCCCTCAGTTTTACGATGTGTCCTAGGGACCGAGAAATCCACTCATGCTCTGGCTCTTGGTCCTGTTACTGCCGCGCCTCTGCCGTTCTTGAATTGCTCCTCTGGGGTCATAGTTCTCTCCTGGATCAAACAGTTTTGATGTGCATCAATTCCATGCCCATTCCTGTCTCTTCCCCCTTATTGGTAGTAAGATTTCTCCTTTCAGCCGCGCAGATGGCCCACTTCATACCCAGCAGGATGGCAAAACTGACTAATCCCCTAGTTAGGACCCCCAGTTCTTATAGTCACAATTCACCTTATTAACAATTACTCGCAACTGAATCATATAATCATATCAGCATCTTTCCCCTCCTTCTCTTACCCAGCCACATCAGGAAAGAGTTGTTTGGTGGGAGGTAAACGACTATCGCTAGAAGAGCCACATCAAACATTTCACGACACTGCAAGCTCTTATACTGCTAGAAGACGACTTGCGTGTATGTGTTCTTTCAATAAGCAAAACCTATGAGGAGACCTTAAAAATAGTGAATGTACTTGACTGCTAACCAAAAGATGGGCAGTTGAAGTCCATTGAGAGTTGGCTTGGAAGAAAGCCTTGGAAATCACTTCCAAAAGAAATCATCTACTGAAAGCCCTGTGGAGTCGAGTTCTTCTCTGGTACACATGTGGTCAGCAGGAGTCCACGTTGACTCCTCAGTAATGGGTAGGAGGGTGTGGACCAGGATTTGATCATACTGGACTCCTACCATCTAGCAGAACTCCTAGCCAGTGGTAACCACTGAGTACACCCACATTGAGTGACTGAGTGTTTACAGTTTTCATGTGGCATCCTAAGCATGAAGGATACAGTTACAGAACTTTGGGAAGTTCATATTCTTGTGGGAGAACAAAAATCAAGCAAATCAATGCGGCTTGATGCTTCTCTGATGGAGGGTCAGCCCACAAGGCCAAGAAAGCCCAGAGGAGGGGAACTGCTCCAAATTGGTAATGTCGAAAAAGACCCCAAGAGGAAAATAATGCTGAAGCTGGACCTTGAAGAATGACAAAAAGTTAGTCCAGTGGAGAAAGCTGGAGAAGTGTTTAGGGAGCTGCACTCAGTTCTTGGTCTAGAAGAGAGAGAAATAAAGGTAGACAGTAGGAAAGAAGCAGTTCAGAAAGACTTTGTATACCATGTGTTCTGTGTTACATTTGTGTTCTTGTCATCAGAACCAGTGTGAGATGAAAGGGAGGTCAAGAATAGACTATAAAAATAACATTTGACAAGAGCCTCATGTGTTTTCTTGTGGTCTACAAGTTTCTTTGTGGTCCACAGGTTTCTAGAGAACTACTCCTCCCTTCACCCTTAACCCTCCGTTTGAGTAAGATGATTGTATTCTCAGCAACAAAAGTGATTCTAAATTAGCATAAGTACATCAAGAAAATCTCCTTACTTGCCCTTCGGAATTGGGTTGGGAATATGAGACATATGATTAAAGTTAAGCATAGGAGGGCAGAGAATATATGAACTATGGTTTTTTAAAAAGAGAATCATTTTTGTTCTTTTGAAAGAACTGCTGAAAGAGGTGTTCTCTCTTCCTGTGGTAGTTACATAATCTGCTGTCAATTTGAGGATTAAGAGTGTAGGGGTAGAGTTTAGACTGTCAATCAGGATATAGCCAATGAAGTCTCTGTGTGGGCATGACCTTCCCCTAAGGATTCTGGGAATTCCCGTTGTTTCTCCGTAGATGTGGGAGACACTTCTCTCTCTCTCGGTGGACTCACTTGGAGACTCTCTGCTGACAAGGCTCACTTCCTGAAAGACATCCCTGATTAGAAGCCATGTGGACCTACCCTGATGCAGCCCTGGGAACTGGAGGAGCCACATGGAAACCACTGCCAGTGCTGAGATGCTTCTACTGCCACTAACTTTGCACCCACTGGCCTGTGATCTTTCTGCATTCAGCGTCATTGCATGTGTTTCATGAGTCTGAAGAGGACTTTATAGATTGGTATCAGACATGTGGGCTACTATCAGACTAATGGACTTGATTTGGACTGGGCTGGGATGTTTGCTCAATATTCAACTGCTCTTATATATAAACCTCTTTCTTACACACATATGAGTGTCTATGAATTTGTTTCTCTGGTCTACCCAGAATAACACAATTCCTGATGCAGGTAACATGCAATTTGGAAGCTATTGGCTACCATCTGTGAGCACAGAAGAAACCAAACTTTAAATGAGTCCACCACTAAGAAAAGTAACACAAGATAATAAAATAGAAGATCTTACTTTATGGCTACTCTGACTTGGTACCTGAGATTTTATAGAATTGTTGTGTTGTTTGCCATTTCTTCCACTTCAGGTATTTTCTGTAACTTTCTGTGAGAGACATTTCTGTTACTGGAGGTATCTTAACTGCCAAACATCTGTCTGTGGTCATGACAATCAGGATGCTGGCAGAGTGGCAATCCAATGGCCTTTTCTAATCTTCCCATCCTCATGCTCCCTCACATTTTTAGTGTGTAAAGAAGACTCTTGCAAAGAGTGGGCTGATGACTGAAGGAGAAATGGCATTAACCTCACAAGAGCCAAATGCCTTTCCCACAGTTCCCTGACAGCTCAGCTCCCTTCTCAGTTGCCTGCCTGTCTTTCGCTGCCAAGAATTTGCTGTTTGCTTCTCACTTTCCTCATCCAATCCACACTGAGAAGATAATGTGCCCAGCTAGCTCCAGAAGAGAAAGAAAGCTGAATATCGGTCCATATTTTGCCTGGCATGCAATCACCTACTCATGCAGAGTGGCCTCTGCTGTCCAGGACAGAGGCTGCCTGGTTTGGCAGTTGATTCTGTAGCCTTCTGGCCCTGGAATTTCAGCAAATGGGTTTGAGGTTTTGCACAAGTCTCATGCCTCTTGCTTTTATGCCGCCACTGCAGATGAGAGCTTGTCATGTTGTATAATATTACACAGTGACTCCAAAAGAGATTTCCGGCTAAGTGACAGTATTTGGCATGTATCTAATATTGACAGTAGTAGAGGTTATCAACTGTTCCACTTACGTCAGGTAGAAAGGAAGCAGGGGCATTTTAAAATAAAATACACATGTGCAAAGGAAACTTCTGGTTAAATTTTAAAAAAAGGTCAAGGCAGCCTGTCTACCTACTCTGCTATTTTCTAACCATGGAGACCTGGGGGGAGTTTAGAAGATTCCGTGTCCGTCTGCAGTTTAAATGGAAATAGTGCTCATGCCTACCTTCAAAACAAAAGTTCATGACCATCAAATCTAGTCCAACTCATTAATGACCCCAGACAGCATTTCTGAGACTATACATTTTTTCTTACTTTGTATTATGAATTAGGTGAAGGTTTAAAGAGCAGATAATCAGGTTTGCATTCAACCACTAATAAAACTTCTCTTTGTCTGGCAGCATTTCGATCCCTCCTTTTTTTAACGACCTCTCTCATTGGATATTGTGTTCCTATCACCTGAATTAACATCTGTCTACTCTACATGCTATGACCGCTCCTTCTGTGCTTTCCCCTCCAGCCCCTGGTAGCCATCCACAGACTGTACATTTTTACAGGTGCACACACTGTCCTGTTTCACCCAATGAGTGGTGGGTGGTAGGTTCACCTAGGAATTGGCAACTCAACTCATCCCATACAACCACTAGGGCTACCTTGGCAGGGGTGGGGTCATAATAATAGTATCCAATGCGATTAAAGTGTCTTGTGGGATGCCTGGTTCGTTATTGACATGAAACATATTGTAGGCTATGAAACATAGATTCTTTTCACAGCCATGCCTCAAAATTCTTCTTACGGAATAGCCTCACTGATGAAACTACATGTGAAATACCATAGGCAATATTGCTTCCACCTTAAACCTTGTTATTGTTGTGAATGCCATCGAATCAGTTCCTGATCCTTGCAACCCTATGTGAAACAGAACAAAACACTGCCCCCTTCTTCTCAATCCTCACAATTATGTTATAGTTGAACCCACGGTGTCAATCCATCTGGATGAAGATCTTCCTAGTTTTTGTTGTGAGGCTTAGGTAGGGCAAACTATTTGGCCAAATATATTTGGCAAACTATTGGCCAAATATATTCCAGCCATTCATGGTTAAGCCCAACACAGGTGACCCATGAATTTAACAAGACATTATGACATGGGAGGGAAAAAGACCTTAGACATAACCTGATTCCAAACTTGACTTAAATTCAAGAGTCAGATGGACTCCTCACCAACTTTCACATGCATATGAGATCACGGCTTAAGTCAGGAACACTCCTCCTTATTCAATGTTCAACATTCACATTGCAGAAGGAAAACCAAAGAAGAATCGATGTATTCGAATCGTGGTGTCGGTGAAGAATGTTGAAAGTACCATGGACTGCAAAAACAGATCTGACTCCTAAGTGCAGCCAGAATGCTCCTTTGAAGCAAGGATAACAAGATGGCTATCAGAAGAGACTGCTGCCTGGAAACGGACATCCTGCTTGGTAAAGTAGAGGGGCAGCAGAAAAGAAGAAGACCCTCTACCAGATGGATTGACACCGTTTCTGCAACAATGAGTTCACACATAAGAACAATATTGAGGACGGCACAAGACCAGGTACCGATTTGTTCTGATGTGTATAGGGTTGGGGCTGTGAGTTGGATCCCACTCAATGACACCGAACAACAACTGTGGACACTGGCTTGAGCCCTGAAAAATAACCATGAAATTAGCGGCAAGAACTGAAAAGGAAAAGCTCTTCCAAAAGAAGTCAGGATGCAGGGCCAAGCCACGAGGAGTCACTAAGATTATAAGAAAGGCATAATGTACACAACAGAGAGAGAAAATAAATGAGTTGATGGTGCAAGATAGTGATTAAATTGCACTTCCACCCAAAACTTACTGAAATTCTAAGTCCTGACACCTGTGAACATGACCTTGTTAGGAATCATGAGCTCTGAAGATGCTAGCAGGTAACATGAGATCATAGTGGAGTAGCCATTGTTGTTGTGTGCTAGAGTTGATTTCTAATTCAAAGAGACTTCACAGGACAAAGGGAAAGTGCACTGTAAAATGCCCTTAGCTGTAGTCGTGACAGGGACAGACCACCAGGACTTTTCTCTCCCAGAGCAGTTGGTGTGTTCCAACCACTAACGTTTTGGTCAACAGTGGCATGTTTATGCATTAACTCCCAGAGTTCCTTATAATGGAGCAGAGTGGGTCCTAAAGCTATTTAGTTGATGTCCTCATACAAAAAGATGTGATAGACCGAGGAAGAGACAGGGAGAGGAAAGCTAGTCATGGGAAGATGCACTGACAAACCAAGGGATGCCTGGAACCCTGAGAAGTGAAAGACTAAGGAAGGATCTTCCCCTAGAAAGGGCAGAGAGAACACGGTCCTGCTCAGAGGCTGGATTTGGATGACTACTCTTCAGAACTAAGTGACAGGACAGTTCTGCTACTGAAACCCTGAAAATGTCAGCAGACCACCGGGCAAGATGGCTCATGAAGCTATATGGTGGAGTGCTAATGATTTAGATCCTGAAACCAAAGCACCTGGGTTCACGTTCTGGCTCTGTTGCTTTCAAATTGTGGAAACTTGGGCAAGCTTCACCGTGTGTCTATTCACCATGTGTCTATTGCCCATGTGTCCATTGCGCAGTTTGTTTGTTTTTGTTTTTGTTTTTCAGGGAATTAGGGTAAAGCTTTAGTGTCATTCTGAGAATAAAATGAGTTAATGTATGTGAAGGTAACACACTGGCAAATTACCATCACATAGCAATCTTTTAATAGACAAATATTAGCAATTATTTATTACCTGCTGCTCAGGAATTCTTAAACTGTTGAAGAGCAAGGATGTCACTTTGAAGACTTAAGGTGTGCCTGACCCAAGTTATGGTGTTTCCACTCACCTGATATGCATGTGGAAGTTGGACAATGAATAAGGGAGGCTGAACAAGAATTGGTGCATTTGAATTACAGTGTTCACAAATCACACCGAAAGTACTGCTGAAAAGAACAAATGAATCCGTCTCAGCGGCTACATATCCAGAATGGTCCTTAGAAGCAAGGTTGGTGTGACTTAGTCTTACATGTCAGGAGAGGCCAGTCCCTGGTAAAAAGACATTATGTTTTGTAAAATGGAAGAGAACTGCAAAAGAATACCATGAAAGAGAAGAATGGATGTAGTGGCTGCACGATTCAACTGAAGCATGGCAATGAGAATGAGCAGGACACAGGACTGTTTTGTTCTGCTGTCTGGATGACTCCTCTGAATCAGACCCAACTCAACAGCACCCAACTAGAACAACAACAATCACTTTTACTGGAAGAACAAGATGAAGAAAGAAGTACAGAAAAGGAAATTGAAGACTATCTATTATGATACATTTTACCAGAAATATTTTGGGGGCAATTCATTCACTTATTTGAATATTTTCCAGTGCACTTATTCATTTCACAGAGCTGTATTGAGTTCCCACTATGATAGAAATTCAACTGAAAAAAATGTTAATATGCAATCCCTGCATTTGCAGAGTTTTAAGATCTTGAGTCATTAAACACGTTTTAAGGCCATGTCTAAAAATAAAAAATATTGACGAAAATTGCCTACTGCTTCAATACTTTTAAATAGTACTCAAAAGTCATCTTTTCAGGAAATTCTTGTCGATCCATCTGTATTTGTCAGTATAGGCTAGATAATAATATGATCATAATAAAGTAATGCCAAGTTATTAGTACAAATATACATATATATTTATATATATATATATATATTTCTTGCTCATATTTTGCTTCCAAAATGGTAGTTTAGGCAGGCTGTCCTCTACAATCGCCCTGCAGAAGCCAGGTGGATGAAGGCACTGCCTTCTTCCACAGGTGTTATCTGGAGCTTGCAGGATCAAAGGCGTTAGTGACCAAGGAAGTGCGGCCGGGGAGACTGCGCACTCATAATTCCCTCAAATGGCGGTGTTTCGGTCATTCTACTTCCTATGGTTGAATTGCATTATCCCCTCACCTCACACCCCCCAAAAAACATACTTAAAGCCCTAGCTCCTATAATGGAGAAAACCATCCTGTTTCTGGATAGAGTTTTCTTTTGTTCTATGAGCGGACTTTTAAAAGTTATTGGAAAAATGGAGCTAAAAGGTAATGAAATGTTTACATGAATTTTTGCTGCCCTCTTGTATTAATGAGATCATATAGGATGAATAAGGTGGATCCTAAACTTAATCACTTATGAGGGGTATCTTAGAAGGGAGTTTGTCGGCACTGACAATGGGCTGTGGTGACATAATGATTAAGCACTTGACTTCTAACCAAAATGTCAGTGCTTTGAGTTCACTAGTGGCTCCAACGATGAAAAAGGCCAGGTAGTCTGTTCCTATAAAAAATGCAGCTTAGGAAACTTGATGGAGAAGTTCTTCTCTGTCACCTGAGGTCACTATGATCTCAATTGTAAGTACCATGGATTGCTGCTAAAAAGACAAACAGATCTCTCTGGAACAAATACAGCTAAAATTCTCCTTAGAGGTAAGGATGGCAAGATATTGTCTGACATATTTTGGGCATGTGGTTGGATGAGACTAGTCCCTGGAGAAGGACATCATGTTTGGTACTTTATGATACACAACAGCAACCACGGACACTAATATACACACAAGGAAAAGGCATCGTGTGCAGAACCATCTATTAGCGAAGGAATGCCAAAAAGCATTTGGGGCTTTTGAGAATGAAGGTTCTTCCTTGAGAGGCAAGACCCTGATTTGAAATTTTAGCCTCCAAAACTGACACAATAAATTTTAGTTATGTAAAGACACATGCTCTGTGGTATTTTGTCATGGCAGCTCTGGGAATCTAATACTGCTTGCAGTCCATTGGCCAAAATTAGTGATGCTGTCCCATCTGCCTACAGGAAACTTTCTCAGCTACTAGGATGCATAAAGCACTAGTAATTTACTCCATCATTCCAGTCTAGTTGGAGTTCCAACACTATTGCTGTTGTTGCCGTTCTTAGGTGCTGGGTTTGGCAGGGCTCTCTAGAGAACAAAACCAGGGCACTTAAGATTGCATATGGATAGGTTTATACAGTGAGAAGGAATATAACAGCTAATTCATCCACACAGCAGTATAGCAGGTTCAGTTCAACTCACTTCTGTGTAATAGTTAATATACTGCAAGTTATTCAACTCACGTGGGTTGCTTAGTCCAAGGTCAAGGAAGAAGAAAGCAGAGTCCTCCCTGGAGCAAGGCAAGCAGAGTCTGCCCACAGGCAACAAGCAGCAGGGTGGGTCACCAACCTTCAATAGCTGGGGAGCTTAGTGAAGCAGGACTTGATGGTATATCTAACACAAGCAATGCAAGGTGACAGGATCCACCATCCTCAAGTTCAAGTGATATACACACCAGCAACCTGGCAAAGCAGGTCTCAAAGGAGCCTCAAGCACTAACAATGTGATCCATGGGTTGGCCCGGCCCACACGTAGTGTAGTTCAAAGGTTGAGGCAGAGAACTAGCTAGCTACCATAGCAGCACACATGCTCCAGCATACTCCAATTCCAGTGAGCAAAAGAGAGGCGGGCGGGCCTTGCAGAGCATTGATCTCTTCACACTTCAAACAAACTGTGACCTGATTATTTTAACATGCTCCTAGTGGCCAGGTTGGCACAATTAATCTACATACGTTAGGTGCTAAGTCAGTTCCGAATCATTGTGACCTTATGCACAACAGAGCAAAACACTCCTATCCTGCATCATCCTCACAATTGTCCCTATGTTCGAGCGCATTGTTGTCATGATGTCAATCCATATCCTTGAGGTCCTTCATTTCCTTCACTGCCCCTGTAATTTACCAAACATGATGTCTTTCCTGAGGGACTGGTCTCTCCTGACAACATGTCCAAAGTATGTAAGCCTACATCTTGTCATCCTTACCTCTAAGGAGCACTCTGGCTAAACTTCTCCCAAGACAGATCTGTTTGTCTTTTTAGCAGCCCATAGTACTTTCAATATCCTTTCCCAGCACAATAAATGTATCAATTCTCCTTCAGTCTTCTTCATTCAATGTGCAAATTTCACAGGCATATAATGCAATTTAAAATATTATGGCTTGGGCCATGTACACCTTAATCCTCAAAGTAGCATTCTTGTTCTTCAATACTCTAAAGGGGTTTTGTGTAGCAGATTTACCTAATATAATGCGACTTTTGATCTCTTGACTGCTGCTTCCGTGAGCATTGATGGTGAATCCAAGTAGAACAAAATCCTTGACAGCTTCATCCTTTTATCCATTTATCATGGTATTACCTATTGGTCAAGTTGTGAGGATTTTGGTCTTTTTCACTCTGAGTTATAATTCAAACCGATAACTGTAATACTTGATCTTCATCAATAAGTGCTTTAAGTTCTCCTCGTGCAAGGTTATGTAGTCTGAATATTGAAAGTTTTTAGAAGAATTCCTCCAATCTTGATGCCACATTCTTCTTCATATAAGCCAGCTTCTCTGATTATTTGCTCAGCATACAGATTGAATAAGTATGGTGAGAGGCTATCACCCTGATGCACATCTTTTCTGATTTAAACTATACAGTATTTCCTTGTTCTGGTCACACATTGCCTCTTGATCCATATACAAGATCCCCATGAAGACAATGAAGTTTTCAGGAATTCCCATTCTTCTCAAGGTTATTCAGTTTGTTATGATCCATACAGTTGAATGCCTTTGGATAGTTAATAAAAGACAATTAAACATATTTCTGGCATTCTCTGCTTTGATCCAAGATCAAGGCCAAGATCATCAGCTGTTACTATATCCTTTGTTTCACGCCCTCTTCTGAATCTGGTCTGAACCTCTGGTAGTTCCCAGTCAATGTACTGCTGAAACCGTTGCATTATCTTCAGCAAAATTTTACTGGTGTGATATCAGTGAGATTGTTACATAGTTTGAGCCTTCTGTTGGTTCCCCTTTCTTTGGACTGGGTACAAATATGAAAGACTTCCACTCAGTTGGCCAAGGAACTGTCTGCCACATTTCCTGTTGAAGACAAGTAAGTGCTTCCAGTGCTTCATCAGCTTGTTGAAACTTTTCAAGGAGTATCCTATCAATTCCTAGAGCCTCACTAATGCTAGAGTCTCACTAATGGCTAATGCTTTCAGTGCAGCTTGAACTTCTTCCTTCATATCATTGGGTTTTGATCATATGCTACCACCTGACATCGAGGAACACTAGTTCTTTTTGACTTTGTGTAGTCTTTCCACCTTCTCTTGATGCTTTCTGCATCTTTCAATATTGTGCTCACACAGTCTTTCAAGATCGAAACAACTTGATTCCCCCCCACCCCCACCCCCGGGTTCTTTCAATTAAGATATTCTGAGCTTATTCTTCCCATTATATATTTAGCTCTTAGATATCAGCATTAGCTACTCTATAATTAAGTGCAAGTTTCAGAGTTCTTCTGACATCCACTTTGCTATTTCCTTTCTTTTCTTTTTTTTCAATGACCTTTTGCTTTCTTCATGAATGATGTTCTTGATGTCCGTCCAAAGCTCAACCAGCGGCTCTTCTGTCGTTAGTGTTAGATGCATCAAATATGTTTTTGAGATGGTCTTCAAATTCAGTTGTGATAAACTCAAGGCCATATTTTGGCTCTTGTGGTTTTGTTTTCATTTTCTTCAGCTTTATCCTGAACTTAAATACGAGCAATTGATAGCCTGTTCCAAATCGGCTCCTGGTGTACATTTAGCTGGATAAAGTACTAAGTTTGTCTAGCCTCTCTTCCCACAGTTGTAGTCAATTTGATTGACTCTGTGCATTGTATGCATCCCATCTTGAGATGTCTATGTGTATAGTTGCCTTTTGTGTTGTGGAAAAATAGACATTTGCTATGAACAAGTCATTTGATTTGGAGCTCCAGCCATTCCCCTCCCTATTTCATCGATTGATATATTTTCTCTTTAACCTGCATCTCTTCTAACTACAATATGTTTCTTGTACGTATATTGCCATAAAGTCAATGCCGACTGACTGCAATCCTACAGAACAATTAGAACTGCCTCTGAGTTTCTGAGACTATAACTTTATTTAGGAATAGAAAGCCCCATGTTTATCCAGTGGAGTTGCTGGTGGTTTTGAACTGCTGACCTTGTAGATAGTAGCCCAATGCATAACTACTATGCCATGGGGCTCTTTGTGGAAGCAAAACCTTTTGGCTATTTTGTACGCTGGCATATCCCTATGAGCTAAGACAGTGCTTGGTACACAGAAGGCACTCAATAAATATTTGTAATGTAAAGGACATATGAGTGTTGTTGGTGGAAATAGATGGCAGACATAGTGGTGTGGAGCATGGGAAGACCACACCAAAATAAAAACATTTATTGTTTAAGCAAGAGGAGAAAATCTGTCTTGCTAGAACAGAATGGATGAGTATTAAAGGACCCAATGTAACATGTCTTTTCTATTAAGCTTCCAAGGTAAGAATTTTTCTATTACTTGGATAGCTCAGAAAAGTTAGGCAATTTCACCAAGAATGCACAGCTAGCAAACTAAAGTATCATAATCCAAACAGGGTTTATGCAGTCAAAGGTACATTTCTAGCTGATTTGAGCCTACCTAGGGTTGCCAGGGAGCCATATCTGTAGAGTCATTGTCAGTGAGCTTCTAGGTTAGAGTATTTTGTATCATGCAAGATACATACTGATTGGTTTCAGCTCATGCCTATGGTAATGTCTGATAGATTCCACCTGGTGAAACGATTCTTTTACTAAGTTTTGCTAATGCATTCATGTCACCTTTTAGCTAAGTGTAGCTAAAATAATAAAACTGAAATTCAGAGGCTTTGTATAAAATTAGTTGTTTGAGGGCAGTAAAAAAAAATCACTATTAAAAAGAAAAACAATTAAAAAGCACCTCCAATTGGTCTGAGTACTAAGGAAGAAAACAAAAAGTCTGCAAATGCCATCCTACACACAAGAAATTGCTGATGGCCTTTTGTACTCCAGAGGCCGTACTCCATGGCGAAAACGGAATGCGGAACTAGGGACCATATTTGCTTTGGTCTTTTATACTTTGGGCTGTCTCATGCCCCAAACCCTTTCATCATAAAAGAATAGGAGACTGATCCCGAATCCATTGTGCGCTGTGGTTCTAGTTGTCGTTGTTTCCTTCTGAACCCATGTACAAGCGAGCAAGCATTGCTTAGTCTTGCACCATCCTGTCAATTGATCCTGTGTTTGACTGTATCCATATTTCAAATGCACCAATTACTTCTTCTTTGGTATTCTTTACTCTTTGTTCATGGGTTGTCTATACGCAGGAGGCTATCTGCTCCTATATAGGTTTACAGCCCCAAGTATTCTGGGGGCCTCAGAATATGAGACTGAACCTATACTGAACCTACCACCTGATGTCAAGACCAAATGAGCCTTTACCACATAAGCTAAATCTATCTCAAAGGCAACTGAGTGAGCACATAATTTTTGTATGAGTTTGATTTCTTATTCAGATTCCCATGGCAATAGTTAACTAGTACAGCCAGTAATTCATCCAGACAGGATCTAAATTCAAATAATATGACTCCTAATTTGTCTCCTAACTAGTTATCGCTCGTCCTGCTACTTCTGGAAGTTTACACTGATGAAATACAAAATTAAGGTGAAGTTGTGTTAGACCCATTTGATAACCTCCATGGTTTTCTTAGCTTCCTAGCACAGCTACAAGAAAGATACATACTTGGATCACTTTAAAGAATGGGTATTCACTGTCCCGCAATTTTGGAGTCCAATTTCAGAGTCGTCATGTGGGGCTAGATGGTAGCTAGTGACTCCTGGCACCTCCAGAGTCTGAAAGCCCTAAGGTGTTTCTCGATGTCCTTTAATGTCTACATTTTCAAATGGCATCTTTCCCCTGTGTGTGCCTACCCAAGTCTGTTTTCCATTTTTATAAACCACCACTAAAAAAAGCTGACTCCAGGATGTCCCCAGTCATATAACAACAACAACAGAAAAAAATCCTGTTCTCAAACAGGGCCATATTCATAGGTATATGGGTAAGGATTTCAATATTTTTTGAGACTGCCACTGAATTGATGCTAATTCATAACGACTGTACAGGGCATGCTAGAACTACCAGGGTGAGTTTCCAAGACTGTCACTCTTTACAGGAGTGAAAAGCCTCCTCATTTTCCCATGGAGCAGCTGGTATTTTTGAACTACTGATTTTGTGGTTGGCACCCAGTGCATAACCCCTACACCACCACTATATATCTTTTAAGGAACAAAATTCAATCCATAAAAATGAGTAGGCCACTGGAGATCCTCTTGCAGAGGGGCCTCGGGGAGGAGACGAGCCAGTCAGGATGCGATGTAGCAACATTGAAAAATAGACCTTTCCTCTAGCTCCTAAATGTTTCTTCCCCGCTCCCACTATCATGACACGAATTCTACCTTGCAAGTCTGGCTAGACCAGAAGATGTACACTGGTACAGATAGGAACTGGAAATACAGGGAATCCAGGGTGGATGATCCCTACAGGACCAGTGGTGTGAGTGGCGATACTGGGAGGGTAGACGGACAGTGGGTAGGAAAGAGGGAACTGATTACAAGGAACTATATGTGACCTCCTCCCTGGGGGATGGACAACAGAAAAGTGGATGAAGGGAGACATCGGACAGGGCAAGATATGACAAAATAACAATTTATACATTATCAAGGGCTCATGAGGGAGGGGGGAGCGCGAAGGGAGGAGGGAAATGAGGACCTAATGCCGGGGGCTTAAGTGGAGAGGAAATGTTTTGAGAATGACGAGGGCAATGAATGTACAAATGTGCTTTACACAATTGATGTGTGTATGGATTGTGATAAGACTTGTATGAGCCCCTAATAAAATGATTAAAAAACAACAACAAAAAAGTGTTCTTGTCTTGAGGGAGAAAAGCCCCACTTCAAAGATAACATAAGATATAAAACAACTTTGAAAAACAAACAAAAAATGGGCATAAGAATGGCCCTTACCTAAAAAGGCCCCTGATGATGTCTCAGCCTCTTTTGGCCAGACTTGTTTTAGGTCATTAGCCTTGGTATGTATGGCTTGCCTGCTTTCCTTTGTCTCCTGCTGGTCTCTACACGCACATCCTTCCCTCGTGTCAGAGCTGATGTACACAGTACAGAGATTCTCATTCTCTCAGACAGCAGTGTCCTGAAATGTGCCCTTAACTAATGGAGCTGAGCAATCAGATCTTTATTTCTTACCCTATTTCTTCTGTTACTTTCTTAAATTGCGAGTTCCCTAAGCTAGGTAGAGCACAAAGTATGTGGACCGAGAGCAGCTAATGAATAACTTGTAGCACTTCCCAAATATTTTGGATGTTTCCTTTCTCTTACATTGATTAAGGATTTCATCTTCTTTGGTTTAGGAAATACATCTGTGCCAAACACTTCATAAAACATTTTTTTTCTATCGCTGAACAGATATTCCATCATGCCTGTTTTTTACCTGCTCCTTAAATACAGATCCCATGAGTTAGAGGCTAATCCATGACCAAAATGTTGTCTTCCTTACCTGGCCTTGGGCACACTACTTCTGCCCCCTCAACCACTGGCCAAACATTAAGACTAGGGAGCTAACTGGAGGTGTTCTTACAATCTACTGAATTAGCAAAGCATCAAATCCAGATGGTTAGGCAAAGGCAACTGACCTTGCCTGATCGCTACCTGGAATAGAAGAAGTGGGACAAATGCTGTGCTTTGTAGAGCAGCGGTGCTTACCATCTTGTCTTAAATATGCACAGAGAAGAAGGCATATGGGCTCTGTAACTAGGTTTGTTGCTGTTGCTGTTGGTTTAAATATGAAAGTGCTTAATGCACTCACTCAAAAACTCACATGGAGTCCATGCTGACTCACAGTGATACCCTTTGCATATCTGAGACTGTCATTACTTACTGTTCACCTGAGGAGCTTCCGGTGGTTTTGAACTGTGGACTGTGCAGATTGCAACCCAACTCACAACTACTACACCGCCAGCCCAACACATAACCACTACCCCAACAGGGCTCCTAACTAACCCTCAAATAAAGACTTATTTATAAAGTTATAATACAACATAATAAATAAAGGATCTAACCATAAAAATAAATGGAGTTTTGATTTCCTGAAAATAGCACTTGGGTGTTATGACAACCGGATTCCTCAGGTGATTGACATGCTATATGGTACACAAGGACATGGTGTGCTGAGTCAGATGAGGTGCAAGCTGCTCCTGGCTCTTTCAGTGAGAGAGAAACAAGCAGAAAGTGAGTCTCTTCTGTTCTTGTCACTCACAGAAACGTCCTTGTTAAGACAGCTTTCTCCTCTGTGTCTTCAAAGTGTGGACTTACCACACAGGTGTTAAGCAGTGTGAAATCTTGGGGTGAAAAAGCTAACTAAATAGAACCACCCATGTGGTCCATATTATTGAGCCCAGGATGGTTCGGGCAGAAGGGGAAATTTTTAATGAAACAAGCAACGAACCAATTGGGTGCTTATAAAGTGCAGATCATAGATAGCAAGGTACCATGAAACAGAGACTAAAATCATTTGGTGGTAAGACATTCACCTTCTGTTATAAGCACAATCACGTTCAGACAATGAGCTGCACATGCAAATACCCTTCAAAAAGCCTCACATATGATTTTTAAGTTTTCTGTTCTATTGAAGTTACTTTAGCTCTTTTATGACCCAATTATTTTCTACTTCAAACTTTTGTGGATGACATGTGTTTTCAGTAAGGGAAGGTATGCTGAATCAAGGAGCATTTCTAAAATCCTACTATGAACTCTAGAATTTGATGTATATTACATGGGAGACCTATGTCCCTCTGTACTCAAGGGACAGGATTACATGAGATACATTTATCCCTCTGGACTCTGTTTTAGAATTACGTGGGACACATTTGTTGCTCAGAATTCTGGCAAAAAAAATAAAGTGTGACACACACGTCCATCCGGACTCTCCACCAGCTTCTCGATCTCTTAAGAGGTACATTTGATTTTAAAAACTCCAAACGAACTCACTGCCATGACTCATAATTACCCTCTGAACAAGGTTTCTAAGGTTGTAAATCTTTATGGGAGTAGGAGTATCATCTTTCTCCTTGGGGAAAATGGTGGGTTTGAACTGTTGACCTTATGGTTAGACTCTCAATATGTAACTCGCTATTCCACTAAGGTTCTGCATACAGGTTAGGATACCTGAAAATAGTGTGTTTATGTGAGCGTGGAACCATTTTGAGCAGGCAAGTTCTAAATAATGCACCGAACAAAACCCACTGCCATTGAGTTCATTTTGACACATAGTGATCCCCTGTAGGCTTCCGAGACTGCAACTCTTCATGAAGTAGAAAGCCCCGTCTTTCTCCCCCAGAACTGCTGGTGGTTTTGAACTGCCAACCATGCAGATCACAGCCAAGGATTCAAATAATTCACAGGAACACATAAATAAATTATATAGGCTTTCTCTCAGTAAAAAAAAATTTAAAAAACAGAGAAAAAGTTTAAAAAACAATATAGTTCCAGAATGCATCATCTTATTCAATACACTGGAAAAATAGTCCTTTGTGACAAACTTTTATTTCTCCATTTCAAAGAACCATACAGACACCCTCTTGACAGCTAAATGGACTATTGTTTGGAAAGCAGCTGTTCAGTAATCCAGTACAGAAAATGTACGTGAGTGTCATTTATCCTGTTCATCATAAAAGGACTGTAGGCTAGGTGGATATTTTAGATTAAATTATGCTCTCCAAAATATATGTGTTTATTCCCACTATATATTCCAGTGGTGAAAGGGCCATCTTCCTTATGTGTTGTTGTTGTTAAGTGCCATTGAGTCAGCCATGACTCATAGCAACTTATGCACAACAGAAGGAAACACAGCATGGTCCTGCTTCATCCTCACAATTGGTACTATGCCTGCACCCATTGATGTAGCCACTGTGTCCATTACATGCCATATAAGGCCTTCCTCTTTTTCATTGTCCCTTCCACTCTACCAAACACGATATCCTTCTCCAGGAACTGGTCTCTCCTGACAATATATGCAAACTATGTAAGATGAAGTCTTGTCATCCTTCCCTCTAAGGACTACTCTAGCCTAACTGCTTCCAATGCAGATAGGTTTGTCCTTTTAGCAGTCCTTTTGATATTCTTTCCAGCACCACATCAAAGGCATCAATTCTTCTATGGTCTTCCTTATTAAATGACCAATTTTTACATGTGTATGACACGATGTAGAAAACTACAGCTTATGTCAGGCAACCCGTATTCCTCAAAGTAACATCAATACTCAAAAGAGGTCTTGTGAAGCAGATTTACCGAATGCAGTATGTCTTTTGATCACTTTACTGCAGCATTGATTGCGGATCCATGTAAGACAAAATCCTTGACAACTTCAACCTTTTCTCCATTTATCATGATGTCACCTGTTGGTCCAGTTGTGAGGATTTGGGTCTTCCTTACATTGAATTGTAACCCATACTTATGGCTACAGACCTTGGTCTTCATCATCAAGTGCTTCAAGTCCTCCTGCCGCATTCTTCTTCATGTAATCCAGTTTCTTTGATGATTTGCTCAACAAGCAGATTGAGCAATTATGTTGAGAGATTGCAACCCTGATGCACACCTTTTCTTATTTTAAGCCATCTATTATCTCTTGTTCTGTTTGCACAACTGCCTCTTGATCCATGCACAAGTTCCAAATGAACACAATGCAGTGTTCTTGGAATTGCCATTCTCTCAAGCTTATCTACCATTTAGTATTGTCCACACAGTCAAATGCCTTTGCATAATCAATGAAACGCACGTAAACATATTTCTAGTATTCTCTGCTTTGAGTCAAGATCTATCTGACATCAACAATGATGTCTCTTGTTCCATGTCATTTTCTGGATCCAGCCTGAATTTTCTGGCAGTTTCTTGTCAATGTATTTATGCCAATAATTGTTGGATGATCTTAAGCAAAACTTTATGGGTGTGCAATATCACTGATATTGCTCTATAGTTTAAGCATTCTGTTGGACACCTTTTTTTTTTAATGGGCACAAATATGGATATCTTCCAGTCAGTTGGTCAAGGAGTTGTCTTCCACATTCCTTAGCATAGAAGAATGAGTGCTTCCAGTGCTTCTTCTGCTTCCTGAAATATTCCAATGGGTGTGCCATCAATTCCTGGAGCCTTGATTTTGGGTAATACATTCAGTGCAGCTAGAGCTTCTTCTTTTGGCACCATTGGTTCTCGTCCATTTGCTGCCTCCTGAAATGGTGGACTATCGACTAGTTCTTGGTGGTACAGTGACTCTGTGTATTCTTTCTATTTTCTCTTGATGCTTCCTGCATCGTTGAATATTTTGCTTATACAATCTTTCAAAAGTATAGGGTGTATGTTGAGTCAATCTTTTTTTTGAGAAATAAATTAGTAACAAGCAAACAAATGAACAGAGATGGGGTAAGATAAATGCTAGAACGCATGGAGGCTTCCAAGTGATCGGGGAGCAGAAATTGAAGAGACAAGTGCCTCCCTTGAAGGGAAAGAGAGAGAGAAAGTCTTCAAGTAGAACCAGAGCTCTGAAGTTGTACTTCTCATCTCCTAAGCTATGAGAACCAGAATTTATATTTGTTAATGTCATCCATTTGTGATAGCTTTGTTATAACCGCACTAGCTAATGAAGATAATTTCTCTCAAAGAGAGAAAAGGGAGTGATTTAATAGATGGTGTAAATATGAAAATAAATAGTTGAGGCTCAGAGAGGCATATAATGTTTATAAACAATGTCCTCCTTTTTGAGTATAAAAATGATCAAATAATCACTTACTCTTTTTATTCATTATTATCTAGAGATATCCCTGATTTCCTAGTCCTGTAAGAATTTTACACACTGAATCATACATAAGATTCTATGGATCTTGTATTCTAATCTATAGATGGCCAAAGATGGGCCTCCCAGGTTGGGAAGCTTTCAATATACACCTAAGAAAAAGGATCCTTCTCAAAGTAGAGTCAACAGTAATGAAATGATTAGAATAAGGCCTGGAGGCCCTTCACTCGATGATGGGTCTGACTACAAACAAGTGGAACTGCTGCAAACATCCTTGACAAATGGAACATGGACCATATGAAATCTGACTCTAGGAAAGTGGGAACTTTAAAAAATGAAATAAACCACACAAAGATCAATTAGTGAGTTGAAATAGACTGGTATTGGACATTTGGAGTCAGACAATCATATGGTTTAATATCTAACAATGATGAATTCCAGAAAAATGGCAGTACATTTTTTTATCAAAGAGAATATTTCCATATTTATCTTAATGTACAATTCTGTCTGTGATCAGATAATGTCTACATGCATACAGCAAAATTAATACAACTATGATTAAAATTTACACAAAACCCACTAAATCCAGGGATGAAGGAATTGAAGAATTCTACCAATTTCATCATTCTGAAAACTATCAAATGTACAGTCAAGATGCATTGACAATTATTGGGCAATTTGGATGCAAAATTAGGGGAGGGTGCAAGAAAGAAAATTCATTGGAAAATGTAGTCTTGATAAAAGAAATAAAGCTGGAGAATACATGGTAGAGTTTTGTAGGACCAATAACTTCCTCCTTGCAAATACATTTTTCAACCACATAAATGGTAATTATACAGGTGGATTTTGCCAGATGGGATACACAGGAATCAGACTGACTCCAGTGTTGTGAAGGGAAGATGGAGAAGCTCTATAACAGCAGCTAAAACAAGGCTGGTACCAGCAGGGGAACAGAGAGCATCAATTGCTCATCTATGAGTTTAGGTTGGAGTTGAAGAAAATCAGGTTCACGAGAGACAAAAAATGAAATTGGATAGAGCCCATCTGGATATTGTAAACATCTCAAGAATAGAATTGAAGCATTGCATGTTAGTGACAGAAAAACTGTCATTGGGATATGAGATGACATGAAATAAAAAGGGTCATTTAAAGTGAGAGAGAAAGAAAACATCAAAATATATGTCAGGAGAAATTCTGAAATCTGCTCTTGAGCATAGAGCAGCTAAAGCAAATAGAAGAAATCATAAATAAAAGAGCTGAGCAGAATATTTCACAGGGCAACTCAACAAGACAACCTCAAGTATTACAATAAAATGTGAAAAAATTTGGAGCTACAATACCATAGAGGAAAATATGCTCAGCATAGCTCATGCTAAGAGCATTGAAGGAAAAAGTTCAAGCCTGGAGAGGCAATATTGCAAGATATAATGGAAAAATATCAAATAATGTGGGAAGCATCAAAATAAAATAGAAGGAATATAGCAAAAAGATGGCTTGACACTCGAACATCTTAAGAGTGAACAGATCATCAGGAACCATTGGTACTGGAAGAAAAAGTACAAGCTTCACTGAAAACATTAGCAAAAAATAAATAAAAAGGAAGACTCTATGAATTGACAGAATACCAACAAGAATATCAACAAGTTGATGAAGCACTGGTAGCAACCAGTGACTTAGATCAAGAGATCTAGCCCACTGACTGAAAGAGATCTATATTGGCACAAGTTCCAAACAATGGTGACCCAACATAATGGAAAACTATCTAACAATATCATTAGTAACAAATATAAGTAAAGCTTTGCTGAAGATTACTCTACAGTGGTTGTTGTAATACATCAACAGAGAGCTGCCAGAAATTCAAGCCAGATTCAAAAGAGAACTTGGCTCGGGGATATAACACTACTGCTGGCAGATGGTTCCTAGCTGAAAGAGAATACTAGAAAGATGTTGTATTACGCTGGGTTTTCTAGAGAAACAAAATCAGTGGATCTCATATGTATAAGAAAGAGCTTTATAGAAAGAAGTTATTTTATACCAATAAGGATCCCAATCCAGTGCAACTCAAGTCCATGGGTCTGCTGCTTGCCAGAGCCCTTCTCCAACTCACATAGCTGCAAGGCCAATGAATGAAAAGGTGAAAAAGGAAGGAGAGGGATCACACGGCAGTCGCTACAGAGGCACTTACAGCCAAGGTCGGTGGAAGCATGGTAGGAGACTGACAGCTCTCAGGTGTTGAAGGCCCCCATTGGACCACCCTTAGAGGAGACAGGGTCCTGGGAAGCAGGAAGGTGAAAGAGCAGAGAGAAAAGTTCCCAGTTTCTCCCTCATATAAAGGTAACACCCCCCGGAGGCATCATCAGGGTGTGTCCTGATTGACTAGTTGGATTTTAGTCCCACCTCCATGAAGGTGCCATCCAGTTGACATAAAATCTAATGACCAAAATAAAATCTATTTGTGTTGATCTGTGTTTTACTGCCTATGCAAAAGCAGGGAGTGTGTGGATGAAAATAAACTATGGAGAAGAATGAGAATTCCAGAATACTTCATTGTACTCAAGGGGAGCTTGAACCTGGAGCTGGAAATGGTCATTTGAACAGAACAATGCATTTAAACAAAACGGAATACTGAGTGGTTCAAAATCAGAAAAGGTGTGCATCGGGTTGTATCCTTCTCCCATAACTATCAAATTTGTATACGGAACAGATAATATGAGAAGCTAGATTATATGAAGAATTATGTGGTATCATGATTGGAGGAAGACTTGGAGGTCTTGTGGTATCATGATTGGAGGAAGACTTGGAGGTCTTGTGGTATCATGATTGGAGGTCTTGAAGCACTTACTGATGAAGATCAAGGGTTGCAGCATTCAGTATGGATTACAACTCTATTTAAAAAAACAAAAATCCTCATGACTAATCTGAAAGATAATATCAAGATAAGTGTAAA
>NW_022111369.1:97680623-97684608 GCF_000313985.2 Echinops telfairi | reverse complement strand
TTCAGTATGGATTACAACTCTATTTAAAAAAACAAAAATCCTCATGACTAATCTGAAAGATAATATCAAGATAAGTGTAAAGAAGATTGAAGTGGTCAAGAATTTCATCTTGCTTGGACCCAAAATCAAGGCTTGTGGAAGCAGCAATCAAGAAACCAAAGGATATGTTGTATTGGGTAAGTCTGCTGCACAAAGATCTTTCAAGGTTTGAAGAACAAGGATGTCCCTTTGAGGACCGTGTAACTCAAGCCATGATACTTTAAATCTCCCCATCTGCATGTGCATTAAATCAGGAATATCACAGAAGAATGGGTTCATTGAATTATGGCTCTGGCACTGAATATTGAAAATACCCTGGGCTTCCCGAATAATAAATAAATCGGTCTTAGGAGAAGTTTATCCCAAGGATGTGCCTTGGGGGAGGGTGGATTGTGAAGCTTCTTTTCGTGTGCTTTGGACATGTGATCAGGTGAGCCTAGTCCCTGGAGAAGCATCACATGCCTGATAAAGTGGACAGACAGTGAAAAGGGGACGACCATGGAGGAAATGATTGACACACTGGCTATAGCACTGGGCTCAAACAATCTGAAGATTGTGAGGGTGGGACAGAACCAGCAGTGTTTTGTTCTGCTACACTGTGAGTGCACTGACTTTAAAATACTTAACAAACAAACAAAAAGCCCCTCACTAACCAACTATATTTTTAACTGGCATTTCCTATTAATAACAGTAGTAGAAAACCTACTGTCTAACTGTACTGTGTGTTAATGTTGTACACTTGGCTATAGTGGACACGAAGGGAAGAAGAGAGACTGATGCTGACCATGATGACTACGATTGTATGGCAGGTTGGACGTACCATGATGCTCAGACGTTTGCTAGATAGAGAAGGATGTCGTCACCCTCCATTTTGAGATCTGCTGTGATCATCTAGATTTGGATCGTGCTGTTTTGTTTTGTTTTTCTCAACATGACCTGGTCTTGGGGAACAAAATGTGTACGTAAATGAGGAGCGGGCATTTTGATGAAATCACTTCATCTTTTTATTTTGTGACGCTCCTACATCACAGACAATTCACTCATAAACAAACACTTCCATGGTCCTTTACAATGTTACAGCACGAATTTCAATACAATACCTCACTTGGTCCTTGTGAAACCCCCCAAGAGAGCTTGATTAATAATAAGATACCTTTCTAAGTTCCCATTCTACCAAGCTGAACATGGAGAGGCAGAAGATGAAGAAATTTACCAAGCAGTGCGGTGGCATTCATCACTTGTATCAGATTTCTAATCCACCCTTATTTCCTTCCGATCACAAACACATTTTTTTAATAGAAAGATATTGTAACATTGTGTTCTGGCCTCTGAAAGGGATATGGCGGTAAGCTTTGGCAGCGGGAATTTTCCCAAACTTCTTTCTCCTGTTGGATATGTCAAGAAAGAAAACACAATCTGGTCTGTGGGCTTGTGAATAGCCTCCCAGTAGCAAAACAAGAAGAAATGAAGCATTTAAATTGTGGTGTTAGTGAAGAATATCAAATATACCCAGGACTGGTAGAAGAAGGAACAAATCAGTCTCAGAAAACAATATGCAACCACCCAAAGTGTTCCTTGGAAGAAAAGATGGAAATCTATTTGCTTAAGTGCTTTGGACAAGTCATCAGGAAAGAGAAGTCACTAGCAAAGGGGCTTGATGTTTGGTACAGGATAGCAAAAATGGGGGGAACTCTCAGTGCAATGGACTGAAAGAAAAGCCACAAAAACGGAGCTCAGCATACCAATGATCATGGCAATGTACAGGACTAGGCAGTGTTACATGATTATAAATAAGATCATCATGAGTTAAGGCTGATTTGATAGCAATGAACAATTCTGCTGCACAAAACCCCTTTCAGGTGTTGAAGAACCAAGATGTCATTTTGAGGTCCAAAGTGAGTCTGACCTGAGCCATGGTATTTTTCATTACCTCAGCCACAGGTGAAAGTGGACAATGAGTAGCAAAGAACATTAAAAATACCATGGACTGCAGAGGAAAAAAATAAATCTATTTGGGAATGCACCCAAAAGCCTCACTGGGAGCAAAAAGGGCAAGATTTAATCTCAAACACTTTAGACAGAAGACAGAAGAGAGACCAGTCCGTCGCTGGAAAAAGACACCATGCTTGATACAACGGAGAGCAAAACCAAACTTGCTGCCATCGAGTCGTGCTGACTGAGTGACCACCCCTCCCCCTACCCCGTGGGTCTCAGCGACTATAACTATTTATAGGGGTAGAAAACCCAGATTTTCTCCAGCAGAGTTGGTGGTGGTTTCAAACTGCCAACCATGTGGATGGCAGCCCAATGTATAACCACAACATCACCAGTGTTCCTTAGACAGTGAAGGGTTAATGAAAGAGGGAAGACCCTAGATAAGATCAGTACAACAACAGGCTCAACCATAGCAATGATGAAGATGGTCCAAGGCTTCTTATGTTGTACACGGGTGGTTATGAATTGGAATTGGCTTTGATGGCACAGGGCAATGCTGAGAAAACAATTGGAGGCTACATAGTTCATCACCCCAAGGGACACCAGGGGACACTGGTGCAGAAGGCAACAGCATCACACAGGGCGGTCCTCCAAAGAGGGAGACAGTGCATAGAGGAGAGCTTTGAGAAGACCAAACCCTTGAGTACCCATCTTCCCACTCAACCCACCGTGATAGAGCCATCACGGGGCCAGGAAGAAAAACACAAAGCCAAAGAGATGATCCCAGATGGTGTCAAGGGCACAATTTGTCCCAAAGAGAGTCAGCTGCTGGACACCAGGACCTAAATAAATTCCTAGAAATGAGAAGCCAAGGGCAATTCAAATGGTGAGCAGATCAGAGTTAGTCATCTGGCCACCCTCGTCTTGCTAATGACTTCAGGAAGAATTCCACCATGCCACCCAACAGGAGTAAAGGAACAGGCAACTTATGAGAACGGGAAAACTGTACATCAGCCAAGGTAGAGACGGGAAGACAAGAATCTACCTAATTCTTTCTCCCTCGCACAGGAAGTTAGGCTAGGGTCAGGACCTGGTGAATCTGCATCTGAAGCAAGGAGCCATGGCTCATATCCACTCCCACAGGGGAAGTGTGAAAAGTAGTCCTATCTGTGGAAAATCCACAGCTTGCTTAGTATCCCACAGGCCAGCGATGGGTACCAGCTTTCTATAGTCCTTGGCTGCATCTGAGGGTACCCATGCGATCCCATGAGCGTTTTCAGTTCCCAGAGGAAGGGGACCATGGCTGTGGAGGCTTCCACGCAGAAATGGTTGGTGAGGGGTTCTTGCCATGACTTTGCTCTTCAAGCATCCCAGTGGAAGCATGGAGACGACTCTTACTATATTGTGTCCCTAGCCTGCTCTCTCGCCAGTATTTTGGGGTGGGGGGGGAAAAAGAAATTTTTTCAAAAAATTCAAGCTGGATTCAGAATAGGACATGTAATGAGGGCTATCATTGTGCATGCACAAATAGATATTGGCTGAAAGCAGAGAATCAAAAAGATATGCAACTATGCATAATATTGAAAAGAATGGGAATTCCAAAAGACTTCATTGTACTCATGTAGAAGCAGCTGAAGATCAAGAGACAATTATCCAAACAGAACAAGGGGCTACTGCATGGTTTCAAGTCAGGAAAGGTGTGCATCAGGGTCCTATCCTTTCTCCAAACTTACGCAATCTCTAGACCAGTGGTTCTCAATCTAGGAGTCGTGACCCCTTGGGGGTGTGGAACAACCCTTTCACAGGGGTCGCTTAAGACCATCAGAAAACACATATTTTCGCTGGTCTTAGGAACCGAGACACCGCTCCTCTATCCGTCCCTAGGCGGGTTCGCCCACAGACGAGTACCCTGGAGTGAAGATTGTTACCCATGCTACACCATACTTCAAGACAACATTTCATTTATTTGTCATTAGAAATAAAAATTTCACAATATATAATTACATATTGT
>NW_022111369.1:97677742-97679138 GCF_000313985.2 Echinops telfairi | reverse complement strand
GGACAAAGTAACACCAGAATGTCCCTTAGTAGGGAGGACCATGCAACCTCACCCTACACACTGCACTTGGCTATGTTCTCAGGAAAGACCCCGCCCCAGAAAAGGAGAGCATGCTTGGTAAAAAAGTGGGTTCAGTAAAAAAGAGGAAGACTTCCAACAAGACTGTTTTGAGCCAGGGGCTCCCACGTAACAACTGTCAGAATGGCAAAGGACCACGGCATCTTCTGTTCTGTCGTGTGTACAGTAGAGGGTCATGATGAGTCGGAACCAAGGCCATGGTAGCATGGTAGCAACTTCACGAGGACAGCAACCCATGTACCACAGTGGTCAGCTGAAAGTCTCAGGGATCCACTAAGACACTAGACCAGGAGAACTCTGTAGAGCTTAGGAAACCCAGCGATAAAAAGTATCAATCAAAAGTAAACCTGAAAGTGAGTTGTCCCTTTTTTTAAAATTCCAATATATTGATGAGATTTAATTTATACTGATAATTTTTGTTTTGTTTCATGGCTGCTTTTTAAAGAAAAATGTGATTCTGAGACTTCCTTCCATAAGGACGTTTTCACTAGCTGGTTGAGTTTAAGTGACTTAATTGATGTTGTTAAAGCATTAACTTAGCTGATAAAAAAATCAAATGACTCAGGGCAAACACCCTGTCATATTGTTATTATTTAATATGAACTGCAAAGCTACAGCGCAGGAGTTGCTGCATAGCACACAGTTAGACACGGTCCATGTCCCAGGGGCATGCAATCCCAGCAAGGTTGTTATATGGTATTCATTGCAATTTGATGAACTTCATTTATCTAGACAGTCACTTATTTAGGATGAATTGGAACCTACTGAATCATCTTAATTCAGAGTCTTCCACTGCACCATGGATCTGCAGCAGCTATTAAACTTGAGGAGAGTCGGTGGCCATGACACAATGAATGTATTATTCCTGCAGAATTCTCTAGTGTGATGAATCATCCACTTTATGGACATGTGTTGGGCGATACCCACTACCACCCTTCTTCCCCCTTAGGTTTTTAAGTATGATATCAGTGCTGCAGTCACTGTTACTCATCTTCCCCAATAAAGAAGTTATCTGTCACAGATGATGCTATTTCCCCAATAGCACATTCATTCAATTCTTGGGGAAAAAAGAAATCACACAGCCTGAAACCTTGGTACAAGACGTGGGTTCCCCTAGGCACTGAGTTCTCGGAAGCGACGAGTTAATGAGCACAGAGAAGTTCTCTCCGTAACTGATGCAGCCGCTTTGTGGCATCCCATTACTAATTGAGAGTAGGGACTCCCAAACATTACATTTGGAGGATGTATTTGGATTATTTACAATGCCAAGAGAGGAAACATGCAAATAGGAAGACTTGCACAGTGAGTGAAGCCAATT
>NW_022111369.1:97662868-97675701 GCF_000313985.2 Echinops telfairi | reverse complement strand
GCTGCTCACATCCCCAGACTACTAGGTCAGAGGGGATTCAACAGAGGTTTAATCCACTTGGGGACCCTTCAAATGGATTTAAGCAAGCCACTGTCATCCATAGGCTTCTGTAAATTGAGTGTTTAAAATTTAAGCTCTGATACCATTCCCGCCTTCATGCTTGAATTACATTGTTTGCAATCCTTGGATCACACTGAACTTCATTGATGCCTCACTTAGATGACTGCTGTTTTGAAACAAGCCTTAAGACACCTGCAACTATTCTTCCTCATATCCAGACACCATCTGTTTTCTTCACCACACATTTCTATAGCACCAATATCTTCAGGGATCTCCTTATGAGGGCCAGCAGGGAAGGGTCATGTAATAAGAACTAATGGTTCTATGATTGGGTTGAGAATTAAGTTTGAATCCAAAATCCATTCACTTATCTATGGTTTATACATGTCTCTGGCTCACTTTAGAGACATTATCATTTGATGATGGAGAACATTATAAATCATCCCTCTGTGGCATAAGGTAATTCTATTGATAGTATCATTAATTTAGCCAGTGGTCTGGAATTTAAACATGGTTGAGAAAAGGAAATTATATAAGTGTAGGGCAGCTTCAGACAGCAATGTATGAACTGTTGACTTGTACAGATAAAAAGTTTAAGTGACTGGACTCTCTTTAGATGAACAATGAGGAGTTGATAATAGGGTAAAAGTTTCAACAACACTTATTCACAAAGGCAGCACCACAGCTACCAGATCAATACATGTCCTAAGAAAGCAGAGAGGGCATTAAAATTGTCAAATATGGTACTCCCTGGTCATCATTCATTGCGCACCCTCAAAGCAAGAGATCTGTACGAAAGTCCAACCACCACCAACCCCATAACCTTGGCATAGCAGTCATCGGCTGCTTCTCACGGTAGGACATTTCACCCTTAAGCGCCAGGGAATATGTCTGTTCCTTAAGTCTGCTACAGGTGAGTCTGAGGTAAAGCCCAGTTCAGTGAGTGGAGTTTCCACATTGAATCATTCTAGTGTGGCCTATGATGGATGCTGTACCCCTCAAAGGGACAAAGTCTAATGGCCCAATAATCCATAGCTAATGTTCTGCACCATCAAGGGGTGGAGAGAAACTAAGTCAAAAGTATAATTTGGAACATTAAACCATATATTCTCCCCTTGGGTTCTCTATAAGTATTGCTAAGCTCCACCCACCCCACCACCCCTTATCATAGGAGGTTACTCCTCTGGGTTTACCCACCAATGTATGCGTGATCACCCTCCTCAGAACATACCTGACTTTTCCCCCACATTGACATGAATTTAAAGGAAAGTGCCTTTATCACTCTTATAGGCCTATCTGTTGAAACGGGGTGACCTTAGTGCAATGTTGCTCCCTGATGGCATTGTGGTTACTTGTTGAGCTGCTAACCATAGGTGAGCAAAGGAGCCAAGAGGTAAAGTCGCAGAAACCCGCGGGGTTGTTCTACCCTGCCTCATAGGGTTGCCATATATCAGAATGAACTTTCTTTGTTGTTGTTGTTGTTTACCATCATGTTGAATGGTCTCCATCTTCCCCCACTTTGAAAAACCAGCCCCAGCTGAGTTAAGGTCTCTGCTAAAGGTGGACATATGTTGTTAGGTACAGGCGAGTCGGTTCTGACACAAAGAACAGAACACTGCCGGTCTTGAGCCACCCTCTCAGGATTTCCTGTGCTTCGGCCCACTCAGCCCAGCTATGGTGTCAATACATCCCCCTGAAAATCTTCCTCTTTTCTTGCTGCTCCTCTATTTAACCAAGTACAAAGTCCTTCTCCGGGACTGGTCTTTCCTGACATGTCCAAAGTCTGTAAGATCCAGTCTCGCCACCCTTGCCACTAAGGAGTACTCTGGCTGTACTTATTCCAAAGCCGATCAGTTTGTCCTTTGGTCCTTGGAATAGTCTTCTCCAGCACAATTCGAATGCATCCTTTCTTCTTCAGTTTCTTTAATTGAATATCCAACTTTCCATGCACATGGGGCCATTGAAAATGCCATGGCTTAGGTCAGTTCTCAGAGTAATAGTCTTGCTTTTCAATACTCTAAAGGGGACTTGTGCTGCAGATGTAGCGATTGGAATCTGTCTTTAGATTTCTTGACTGCTGCTTCCATAAGCATTGATCATGGATCCAAGGGAGACAAAGTGTTTGATGAGTTCAACCTCTTTTCTATTTATCATGATGTTACCTGTGGGTCCAGTTCTGAGGATTTGGGGTCTTCTTGACATTGGCTCATCATCCACAATGAAGGCCAAAATCCTTGATCATCCTCAGCAAGTCGGCCTCACTTTCAACAAGTAAAGTTGTGTCATCTGCATACTGCAGGTTGTTAATAAGCTTTCCTCCCATCCTGATGGCACATTCTTCTTCATAGAAGCCAGCTCTCTAATAATTTGCTCAGCATACACATTGAATAATTATGGTACAACTCTGTCACATAACTTTTCTGACTTTTAATCATGCAGTCCTGGTACCTTAGTGCTTATACATTGGGCTGTGATCCCCAAGGTCAGCAGTTCAAAACCACCAGCCTCTCTTAGAGAGAAAGCCCAGGCTTTCTAGTCCCATAAACCCAGTCTCAGAAACTCACAGGGGCATAGTGGCCTATAGGGTCACTATGAGTAGGCATTGAGTCTGTACTTCCCTGTTCTGTTCTGACAACTGCCTCTTGATCCATGCCTGAGTTCTGCAAGAGCACATGGAGTGTTCTGGTATTCCCACCCTTCTCAAGTTCATCCCTAGTTTGTTATGATCCGTACAATCAAATGCATTGATGTAATCAATGAAACTGAAGCAGGCACACTTTTGTCAGCTTGTCACTCGTCTGTCTGTCTGTGCTACTGTGGTGACTTAAGTGGTGCTGCGATGCTGGAAGCCATGTCACTGGCATTTACAATGCCAGCAGGGTCACTTAAAGGGAACAGGTTCCAGTGGAGCTTCTGCACTTAGAATAGACAATGAAGATGAAATCAGCTGCTGCTTTGAAGGAAGTAGCCCCTGAAGACCTCATGCAAAGCTGTGAAACATGAGCAGGAACTAAAGACCTCATGAATGGAAGCAGAACATTGCTGGAGATCGTGCCGACAGACGCGCCCCCAGGGTTGGAGGGTTCATGAAATGTGACTAAGAGAAGCCGATTTCTCCGAGTGGAGTTGGCCATGGGGACACGAGTTGGGTAAAGCCCATGGGAGTGGTGCCTTCGGGATCATTCTTTGCTGAGGGGGCATGAGTATGTCCTTAAGGTGAGGATAAATGGCTACACATATGTGCTAATGATCGGCACTGGGAACGTGCGAATTATGAATCTAAGATTATTGGAAGTTGTCAAAAAAAGATGTACATGTAAAGGAATGATAGATGAACCACATGTTCTTCTATCGTATGGTTCTTAGAGGAGTCCTGGTGCATAGTGGTTAAATGCCAGGCTGTGAACCTTAAGATCAGCTATTCAAAACCACCTGCTGCTCGACTGGAGAAAGGTGTGCCCTTGTACTCTGGAAAAAAAGTTATGGTCTCAGAAACCCACAGGGGCAGGTCTATCCTGTCTTATAGGGTTGCTATGAGTCGGAATCAACTCGATGGTCGTGCGTTTGCTTATCTACATATGATTCATGGGTGCTCGGCAGGCTCTCTACCTCACTCTACCTCATTGCTGGGGAGTCCAGTTTAGGTTACCTGACCTGAGAGCAGAAGCCTCTTCTTGGTGTTAATTCTTATAACAGGGGACTCATACGGTATTTGTCCTTTTGTGTTGAGTAGCTTCACTCACAGAGCGGTTTCCAGGTCCATCTATGGCATGTGGAGTTTCATGGTTCCATAGCTGTTTTTAGGGATGCACAGTGCTCCACTGTCGGAGTTTATTTATCCGCTCTTGTACTGTGGGCATTGGTGCAGTTTCCAGGCTCCTGCTATTATGAACTATCTTCCTAACAAGAACAACCACCACCATTTTGAGGGCAGAGATGAAAATTTTCCAGGCTAAAAAGGTACATCATGTTTCTCGGTTGCTGAGCATTCCGATTTTCAGACAACAGAATGCAATTTAGCCACTAAGAGAGTATTTTTCATGCCTACATTTACTGCCTGCTGAGTTTTTGCTTCTTGTAAAGACTTCACTTTACAGTGTAACCATGTATAGATGCCAATTGTCATCAGAAAAACAAATAAACCTTCAGATCATGTCCCAAACCTAAGGTTCTATTCCCAAAATAAGGGCCAATAGGAAAACTTGACAAAGTTCTACAACGTCATTCCTAAACAGGAACCAGAAAAAGGGGGAGGGAGACTAGACCTTCTCAGTATGGATTAGGTGCTGTCTGCCTAAAGGCAGAGGCCTGGGCTGCATCACTGATGAGCTCCATGGAGTGACATCATTTCCCTGAGCCTCCATTTTCTGCTCTGTGAAAGCAAAGACTCTTATCACGCTAGCTCTGAGATGCTCACTTCCACTGCAGGTTCTACGGTACAACACAATAAAATAAATGAACGCATACAGAAAGCTTTGTCTTGGGATAATAAGAATAGCCCATATATTATATGGATGAGCCAGAACTTTTTGGAAGATCAGGATTGATGTGGCATATCGGTATCAGACTTAGACAATCACCAACATAGAATGTGGGCTGCGCATCCACCTTCCCAGCATTGTGGTGGTGGGGTAGGGAAGCAAAAGAAAGTGACCTTTTAGTTCAGCTTCTAAGAGAATTAGTTGGCAGTATATTTAGAGTAGAGGGTAAAAATCTATGGATTAGCGCCAGTGGTTCCTGATAGAATGCTTAGCTTCCATTCCAGAGATCCAGGTTCAATTCCTGGCCAATCAACCTCAACTGAGCAGCCACCATCTCTCCATAATTGGAGGCTTGCATGTTGCTTTGATGCCAAAGAGCTTTCAGTTGTGCTTTCAGACTAAGACTGACTAGGAAAGCAAGCCTAGCTTCTGAAATCAGCCAGTGGAAACCCCATGGGTCACCAAGGTCTGAGCCACAGCTGACCCTGGGCATGGCACACAGTCTTCTGTTTCATTGTTTATGGGGATACCATCATGATTTGGCCGCCAACTCTGTGGCAGGTCCCATCACCAACCCACTCTACATGTATCTAAATATACACCTGCAGAACCTTCAAAGAGTAGGTGGGAAAAGGCATTTCCTTTTCCTTCTATTTACCACAAACTTTTTGAAGCCTCTCTCATACATACGATGGTCAATCAAAACACTGTGGCCACTGACGTCTCAGTGCATACTTGCATGGGTTTATACCAAACAAAACATGGTTAAACTGGCTTCTATGATCAGGAGATGGTTGCAGACAAGTTCTCTCCTCATCTTAGTCTCGGCGGGGTGCCTGCAGAAAAGATCCAATCACAACAGTGGCTTCGAAGGAGATCTTCTGGGCCCATTCCATTCACAGCACAGAAATCGGTTCAGGAAGTGAATCCAAAGAGGCAAGCTTGGGAGATTGTCTCAAAGGACACAGGAGGATCCCAGGGGCTTGTTGGGAAGATGTTTTAATAGAAAATTGCTTTGTCCGGGTAAGAGAGGGCTTCGTTGCAAAGTGTGTTTCCATCCCAGAAATGCACCTGCCCCTTATGTAAAGGCCACAAAGGTAACTATTCCCTATGAAAACAGTGGTTGAGGAGTATTCCATCCATCCTTCAGCTCCAATCTTCAGACTTCTGCCCCTTCCGGCTTCCTTACGTTTCCACCTTTGAACAGGGACATGACTACACTCCCAGGGGGATGTGCAAACCGCTGTTTTGATGGTGTGGAATGAAGAGCAGAGGTGTTTGGGGGAAAGGAAGGAAGGAACGTGGAAACACTGCCATTTCACAGGTTACAGGCCTAGATGGAGGACATGTTGCTTGCCACTGTGGTATTATTTTTATTTAATAGAGGTTTTCCTGTGATTGTGAAGCAATGCTTATTGACTGCCCCTCATATATCAAGTACTGCTTGGACAGAAGAAAAAAAAAGAAATAGAACTCTCTAATACCAGCTCTTACTGCACAGCATTAAGTAGCCTTGTCTACACAAATAAATGGCTTGGAAACAAAGCTCCAGATGGTTGGATTTTCTTTACCTGCATTATTTTTTAACACCCTCTTGAATTCAGCTGGTAAATAGTTATTCATCATTTTCAAAATAACCAGTTGCTTGGTCTGCTTCTGCCCCTTCCCCCACTTCTCCTGCTCACCCCACTAGCCTGCACAGGAGCTAGGACACAGAAGCTCAGCCACCAGCTGGTGAGTGGAAGAAGGCAGGTCTGTTTACCTGCCAAGAAAGATCTGGGAGGAGCAGACCTTCTTCACTGTACTGCTGCAAAGCCAAAATAGCGCGTCTAAGAGAAAACAATGCAGTTCAGCTGAAACAAACAAACAGCAAGGCATTTCTCCGAATTCAACTGCATTTTGATAGGGTAAGTTCAATCAAACCAATTAACACAGGGTACATATGGCTTGGGGATAATAAGGAGAACAGAAAAATATGGGGTAGGAAGAAAAAGATAAGGAGTAGAAGCGATGGAGATGAAAAAGAGAAGCCAGGGGTTGGGGGTGCATGGTGGAGGTTGCGGTTTCAGGATCCAAACCCGTGCTTCCCTATGATTTGTATACACAAGCATCTACACAAGGATCTTCTTGAATTCTGAGGCAAAATGGATGCCAGCATGCCAGCAGCGCGGAGTCAGAAGGGAACATGAAGAAATGAAGCCACTGTGCCGAGACCAAAGAACATTCCTCACTGAACATCGAGGGGGTTGAAGCACGTTATTTTTCTCTTTCCTCGAATTATCCAGAAAATTGTCTCAATGCTTCACCTCTCCTTGGGTTGTAAATGGAGCTAAAGGCATGGGAAGACGTGGCCATCTCTGTAATTCTCTTTTATCTGCCTGTGGAACTTAGGACAACATCTGAATGGCACCCTTATTGACGACTCTGAAGATGCGCGCTTAGAGGACGCAGTAAAACAGAGGCGAAGAGAATGGGATGATGACCAGTAAAAGCAGGTAATAGAAAAAGGCTTTCTGATATCCCTCTCTACCACTCCGGCCTGGCCAGGGATATTTTAAAGAAAGATCTGCTTTCATCAACACGTAGGCATTGCTCCCTCTTTCAGCACTGAAATGACATTCTAAATTCTAAATGGCATGTCTGTATATTGTAACCAGGTCCCGAGTTCTTGCTTACTGTGTTCCACAGCAACGGCTGGGAAGGCAAAAGATAGGCCAGGACAACACCGAGGCAATGGAGAAATGCCTATCACTATTATTACCCGAGTAAATGAAAAAAGTGTAGAGCAGATGGGTGTATATTATCTATCCAACTAAAAAAGTGTCCTGTTAACAGAGATAAATGATCTGAAATGGCAGAACATTTTCTTGCAATTTAAAAAAATAATAGCGGTAATATTTCAGAGGATAAGTCTGCTATTTTGGGGGGGGGGGGCATATTTCTGCTAAAAAACCATGTATGATACCGATAGATACATCCTTAGAGTGGTCATTGGCACACTCATAAATATGTGAACTTGAAAGGGACTTGTTTTCATCCCAAATATACTCATTGCTATTGGAAGCCTCAAGCTAGGATAGGAATGATCGACAGCATCCAGTAGAGCTGGCCATGCTTCATTCCTCTGTGAACCACGTTTCCGTTACCGAGGAGAAGCATGTGGTTGCCAATTGAAGTTGGTGGCTCAAATCCACCTGAGGTACCTGGGAAGAGTTACTTCAGAAACTGTCAAAGTCATGGACAATCCTGTGGAGTCCCATTCTATTTTCACACGTACGTGCTTCCCAGGCCCACCAAGTTGGTCCTGCCCCTATGCACGACAAGATGAGACATCACCCGGTCCTTCGCCTTCCTTACAATTGTTTCCAGGCTTGGGCTCATGTATGCAGCCACAGCGCCATTTTATCTCATCGAGGCCCTTCCTCCTCCTCACGGACCCCCACTTCAATAAGCACAAAGTGCTTCTCCAAGCACTGGTCTCTCCTGACAACATGTCCAAAGTCTGTAAGACAAAGTCTCACCATCCTTGCCTCTCAGGAGCACTCTGGCAGTACTTCTTCCAAAGCAGATCAGTTTGTCCTTTCAGCGGTCCGTGGCACTTCACCGTTCTTCTCCAGCGTCATTCAAAGGCATGGATTTTTCTGAGGTCTTCTCTGTTTAACATCTAACTTGCACGTGCATGGGAGGCAATTGATGCATATAGGGTTACTGGAAGTCAGAATCTCCTTGATGGCCACTGGTATTGGTAGGATGAACAGACTTCAAGGGCATGCTGATTATGGTCTGTCATGCCAGGTCTTACCAATTACTCTCTGTGCGATCTTCAATGTGTCGCACAATGTCATGGAATCAGAGTGCTCCTGTCTCGAAAACGGAGACCCACCACTCTGCTGGTTTGTTGAATTGCAAGGATCCTGGATGCGATCCCACCAGTGTTCTGAATGCCAGCGGGGTCACTCATGGGGAAAGGGTGTTGACAAAGCCTTCCGCCTAAAAGATTTAGAAATAAAGGCTTTGGGATCACCTTGTGAAAATTAGCCAATGAAAATCGTATGGTTCACAACAGAACACTGTCAGACTCATTTGTTTGGGGCACATCGTTAAGAGGGACGAGTTCCTGGAGGAGGACATTATGTTCGGTGAAGGGAAAAGTTAGCCAAGGGAGACCCTGGATGAGGTGGACTTGCACAATAGCTGCAAGGATGGAACACTAGCGTGCTGGCTGTCAGGAAGATGAAGCAAGCCTGGGCAATGTTTCCTTCTGTAGCACAGAAGGTTAACTATGAGTGGGATTTGATTCAATAGCTGCTGTTTATCCATTTCTCTGTCTCTCTTTTTCTAATGGTGAACAGTAAAAGCAGCTTTCCAAAATTGCTACGAGGAACTCTAAAATTATGTATGCCTTATGCCTCATAAATGGAAGGTGATCACTTTTCAAAAGTGGGAGTATTTGCACAAAGTATTCGTTTATTTACATATACATTTATTAGAAAAAGGCTTCTTGTCTTAAATAATGGGAATATTTGGTTTTCTTTCAATATGATGGGTACATGAAACAAGATCTTTGGCCAAGAATGTAATAAATATTATCCCTTTCTATGGTCCCTGGCTGAGTTAAATCTATGTTACAGTTAAACTTAAAATCCATCATGAATATGAAAATGTTCCCTTCGTTTACATTCACCCATATATGCAGGCAAAGAGGTTATTTACTAGAAGAAAAATACAATTAATTTCTGAGATACTTTATTTTATTTTGAAAGCCTCCTTTCTCTGGGAACATAACAATTACTTCCTGATTTATAAAGTGCTATATGTTAGAGGCAGTCACAATACTTTCCTAGCAATTATGATACCTTGTATTTCTAATCACACTAAAACCTAGCTAGCACATAAAAAACTGCCACCGGAGGAAAACTTTGGGGCTTTTTTTGTTTGTGTCACCTCAATTGCCCTTGTATTCACCCAGATCCTCTGGTGGCTTTTAATCTTTTCCATTTTGCATTTCGCAAGTTGGCTTGTTAAATCACTAGAGTGCTGAGGCATGTGAGTAACTTATTAGCTTCTTAAGCCCAGGAGAAACTGCAGGGCTTCACTTGATACCCAAGGGACAAAAGAGAAGATAACCAGGAACCAATTGTCACGGAGTTCACCCCAACCCAGGGGGACTCCATGTGTTTCTGAATAGAACTGTACAGAAGGTTCAACCCTGGGATCCCTCTAGAGTAGATCTCCAGTTCTGCCTTCCAAGGCTCCTCTGGATGGATTCAAGCCAGCAAACTTTTCGTTAGTAAATCAGGACTTCACCATTTGCAACACTCAACAGCTAACTCACTGCCAATGAGACTATTCATGCTCACAGATCCAAAACCCTTTTTACAGTCAGCTGGCCAGTCATCTCGTTTAACCGAGTTTAACGCCGAGTGATGATCCTATTCAAGTCAAATGATTGTTGACAACAGCACCGTGGAGGTATCAGGTCTGAGAACTGCACCCTATCATCTTCATGACAGGTGCAGAGCAGACCTCTTTTGCTCCAGACTCTCCTCGTTCATCAAAGAGGCACCAGAAGAAGTGTTTGCTTGGGGGAGAAAGACAAATCACCCCAAAAATTACATCCCAGCACAGTGAGGACACTGAGATTGATAGGCACAATGTCAGAGTTATCTCTATTAATTTCTGATAGGAGAGGAACACATGATTTACAGTTAGATTTATGTCATTAAGTGTGCTTTTGAAGTGACCCTGTCATAGTCAGTCTCTGCCAATTATCTGACTGCTTTTTCCGGGGTCAGCTCCTCCCCTCTCCATTCATTGATTCCTGATGGGAGGGGGCATATCTTTCTATGGTTTCAACTTCTTCCCTAGTCTGAACCAAGGCCCAGAACCTTTAAATTTCGGAGCACGGAAAGAATGATGTAGTCTCCCTCTTGTGGCTGAAACCAAAACAATGTGGGGAGGGGGACTGGGAATGAAATTCAGACAGAGTCGTGAAATGTGGAGGAAAGATTTAGTGCATTTAAACGTTTGCTTCCAGTTCCTCCTGAGGTTTAGTTATCTCCTCTCTCTTTCCCTTCTTCGTTCACGCAAATCTATCACGATTCTATAAATGACCTCACTAGGTGATGTGGTGGTTACTTGATGGGCTGCCATCCACAAGGTCAACAGTTCGAAACCACCGCTGGAGCAAGGTGAGGCTTTCTACTCTTATTAACAGTTACAGCCTGGGAACTCACAGGTGGCAGTTCTACCCTGTCCTACAGGGTCACTATCAGTCAGCATTGACTCGATGGCAGTGAACCAACAGCTCGCCAGCATGAGGATTCTGACACTCTCCACTAAATTAATACAGTCACTAAAGAATTATTGACTCATGTGAAAACTGCCCCCAGAAACGGCTGAAATAAAACCTAGTAAAATTGGAATTTCATGCATAAATGTATAGTGTGAATCACTTTGCTTTAACAATGACTTAACATGATACATTTGGACAATGTGTAAAGAAGACCTATGAAGAACTGAGACACTGGAATTTATGGTGTGGGTGAAACATACAGGCATTACCCCGGACCGCCAAAAGAACACACCAGCAAATTTGTCTTGGAAGAAGTAGTCAGGACACTCCTTAGAGGAAAGAATGGTGAGACTCCATCTCATGTACTTGGCCATATCTGGTCAGGAGAGACCAGTCGTTGGAAGAGAACTTTATGCTGGTGAAGGAGCGGGGCATTGAAAGAGAAGACTTTCAGCCAGACGGAGTGGCACCGAGGCTGCAACCACGGACTCAAGCACAAGAATGGTGAGGATGATGAAGGCCGGGCCGGGTCTTGTCCAGCTGTGCATGGGCTCATGATGACTGGGAATCCACTTGGAGGCATCTAACAACAACAGTATGACGCCTCAACTCTCTAGAGTTGAGATTTTGCATCCATGAAATGGTGAAATGGTCACAGACTAGAAGAAACTAAGTAGTTAGCGATTGATTACTAGCTCCAAGGTTGGCAGTTCTAATCCTTCCAGGTCTGTGGGGAGGAAAAATTCTTGCCAAATGGTGTCTATAAAAATGAACTGAAAACCAAACAAACACACTGCCATTGAGTCGATCTGTTTCATAGCAACCCCCTGCAGGTTTCCAAGACTGTAACTGTTTACATGAAGTGGCTGGTGGTTTCAAACTGCCGGCGATGTGGATCACAGCCCAACATATATCCACCACAAGCCTGGACTCCTTTCCATGAAGAGTTCACCCATGAAATCTCTCTGGAGCAATTCCACTCTGGAACTGATGGGGCTGTCGTGAGTCAGAAGTGGCTTGAAGGGCAAGAGGTAAGAAGAGACATACATGTCAGCCAGCCTCATAGCAGCCATCATGTAATGGTTCTGACCTGTTTTCCCAGGTATTCTCAGTGCTGCTCCAGAGCCTTTCTCCTGGCCAGTGTTTCATTCCCAGGGCCTAGGTGCTCGCCAAGTACTCGTAGCAGCCCTCCCAATCCACTGCACTATATCCAGGGAGTGTCTGATTCCCATTGCACAGAAAAATAAGGAAATGGAGGCATCCAGACATTTAATCATTTTCAAAATGCTATTTAGACTGTTTTCAGCACCCCCCCACCCCCCCCAACCATTCAGGCTTAAGGAAGGTGGAAGAATGAATTGCCTTGGCAGCTCTTAATGAAAGGAGATGAGTAGGGGAACGTGGGCAAGTCTCTCCACGTCTTTTGGATTAGTTGGATTTGAAATTCCCCGTGCCCTCATCTCCTCTAGCTCACCTCATCCCATCAGTACCAGCTGCCTGTGTCCCCCATTAGAGGAAGAAGGGGGCCCTGACAATTCCAGTGTCTCCACACTAAGATGTACCCTAGTGAGCAGCACTCCCTGAGGGTTTAACTTTTGACTAGGAAGTAACCAAGGAGCAAAGGGAAACTGGCTCAGGGGCCCACTTTTGAACCCAAGCAGAGATGCAAATTTGGGGTCTAAACATGCCATTTAGTCAACCATGCAAATTAACACATACTGGCTTGCCTGGGGCCCAAAAGGAACCAGGAGGGGGGTCACAAGGAATTTAGATCTGCGCTGCTTCTCCTTCAATTGACTTTGGATCATGTTTTGCTTGGTAGGCGCCCCTGTGGTGCCCATGGCTGCAGGTGAATGTTTGTTTTCTTAACCTGGGAGAGGAGCAGACAGGCAGCAGGACAAATGAGTTAAGAAGACAGGTGCATAGGAATGATTTTATAAGCCCGCTAGAAAGAAAATGTTAGAAAGAAATTTTTTAATGCTAAAATATCATATGTG
>NW_022111369.1:97659696-97661269 GCF_000313985.2 Echinops telfairi | reverse complement strand
TTTAGCAATGACACATCAGACAAAGGCTCTATTACAAAAATCTACAATACTCTGCTAGCTTCCAAAAAGAAAAAAAAAACTAATTGCCCGCTTGAGAGGTGGGCAAAGGACCTGAATAGAAGTTTCACGGGGCTGAAATCTGAATGGCCAACAAACATATGAGAAAATGATCCTGATCTTTAGTCATAAGAGAAGTGCAAATTAAAACAACAATGATGTACCACCTAACACTCTCAAAGGTAACCCAATTAAAAAAATCAGACAGTCACAAGTGTTGGAGAGGCTGTGGGGAGACAGGAACTCTCATCTACTGCTGGTGGACTTGTAAGTATGTATGACCACTATGGAAATCGATCTGGTGATATCTAAAACATATGGAAATCCAGTTACCATATGACCCAGCCATCCCCCTACTAGGCATATACCCAGAAGAGGCAAGAAACAAACCAAGGCCAGATATCTGTACTCCAATGTTCATTGCAGCACAGTTCACAATTGCAAGGAGTTGGAAGCAACTCAAATTTTCATCAACTGATGATTGGATTAAAAAACTGTGGTATATACATACAATGGAGGACTATGCATCACTAAAAAGCAGTGATGAACGTATGAAGCACATGGAAAGAACTGGAGGAAATCATGCTAAGCGAAGTAAGTCAAGCACAAAAGGACAAATACAACATGAATTCGCTGAGGTAACCTTTTAAAAAAAAATGCAAAAGGGGCATAGGGAAAAAGCTACTCTATACAAATATCCCTGGGGTGAGGACCAGGTAATATGGCAGGGACCAGACCAAATACAGGGATACACATGGTAGATAACTAAAAACGAAGTGGGGAATGGGAAAAAAAAAAATAAAAAATAAATGGGTAGCGGGGGCACAGGGCACTAACCCACCAAGAGGGGGTATTGTTTATATCTCTACAGGGAAAAAGGGACTAGACTTCAACCCAGTGCTCCAAGATATGAATGAAACATGCCGTCGTGGAGTAGGGAACCAGTGGAGAGATCTGGGGTCCGGCCCCAATCCCAAATACTAAGTGGACACATGCCCCTCCCCCAAGAAGAATTTATTTCAAAAGACGGCATTGAATCTGCAGCTCTGGGAGAGGGCCATATCTGTTGGAACACACGGGTGCAGATGAAGGGTGAAGAGGAGAGACTGGAGCACATCCTGGCCCACCAAGCCTTGAGGACGATGACCCCAATTAGAGCAGCCAGTCCACAGAGAGGACCACATGGCCAGCCCCAGTGTGAGACATGATGCCCCTCACTGACCCAAAGCTATACAGGAGACAACACCGGAGAGACAGTGTGGGAATTGCACCTGATCTGATTCCGCCACACTGAGGCAAACCACTAAGGGTGCAACAGAACAGCAAGAGAATGGAGTGGCGAGGTCCCCAGGAAATGATGAAGGTGGACTTTGAGGCCAGGGCGAGGTACCTCAACAGACTGGACTGGAAAACACTTCTAAAGTCCAACCAACGGTCCTTGAACTAACTACAAGTTTTTCTTTCTTGTTGTGTTCTGTTTTGTTTTTTTTCCATTGGTTTGTTGTTGTTTTGTTGT
>NW_022111369.1:97638243-97659090 GCF_000313985.2 Echinops telfairi | reverse complement strand
CCTGGCATCTTAAAGGCTTGAAGATAAACAAGTTGCCATCTAGCTGAGAAGCAACAAAGCCCACAAAGAAGAAGCACACCAGCCTGTGTGACCATGAGGTTTTGATGGGATCAGGGATCACACATCTAAGACCCAGAACAAAATCATACCCAATGTGAATGGGGGTGGATGTGGGGTGGAGACCCAATGCCCATCTGTAGACAATTGGGCATCCCCTCACAAAGGGGTCACAGGGAAGAGATGAGCCAGTCAGGGTGCAGTATAGCACCCATGAAATACACAACTTTCCTCTAGTTCTTTGGTGTTTCCTTCCCCCCACTAAACACGGAGAATCCAGGATAGATAAACCCCTCAGGGCCAACAATGAGAGTAGAGATACCAGGAGGATTAGGGGAGGGTGGAGGGAGAAAGGAGGAATTGATCACAAGGATCAATCTAGAACCTCCTCCCAGGGGGATGAATAATGGAAAAGTGGGTGAGGGGCAATGGAGGACAATGTAAGATATGAAAATAATCATCTATAACTTATCAAGGTTTTGTGAGGGAGGGCAGCCAGGGGAGGGAGGGGAAGAAATGGGGAGCTGATATCAGGGACTTAAGTGGGAAGAGAATGCTTTGAAAATGATGATGGCGGGATATGGGCAAATGTGCTTGACACACTGGAGGAATAATGTATGGATTGTGATAAGAGATGTAAGAGTCCCCAATAAGAGTATATAAAAGAAACGAAAAACAACATGTAGAGAAAGTCATCTAAAGAAAGCTAGGGATTGATTGAAACTAAGTAGTTGGAAGCCCATCTCCTCCAACCACAGTTTCAACTACAAAGGGCAGCCTTAGTAGGGTGGGGGCAGGGCGACAAGATGGTGGGAGCATGGACCAAGGGCAAGGACAAAGAGAGAATGCCTTGAAGGAAAGAAGGAGAATTAGTATCTGGTATAGCCTCAGCCATTGAATGCCGTCAGACGAGCATCTTGCTCATTTACCCAGAGTGAACACACGGCTATTATGGAAGCAGAGCTCTTCTCTAGAATCGATTAAAGAACTAATAGGTGAAACCAGCTGCAGGGAGCATCTGGTTTGTCATTTCAGAGCAAAAGTCTGTGCAGAACTGGAAAAAAATAATCCTGGTTCCAGAGTTCTCCGTGGATAATAGTCCAGAGGGGAACGGTCCTGGAGGAGGACATTGAGCTTGGTGAAGTGAAGACTCGGTAAAAGAGAGAAAGACCCTCAGCCAAAGGGATTGACGCAGTCAGCTCAAACAGAGCTAAGGTCGTGAGTGTGGTGCAGGGCCGTGAAGTGTTCCCTTGGGAACCAATGGCAGGCCACCTGAAAACAACAACGAACACAATGAATCCCTGTGTGTCCTGCCATGTGCCTTGTCATAGCAGCGTCCCCTTCTACAATTTTATTGGGATGGAGAGGCCTCGGTGGGGATGCTTTTAGAATCCGGCTCCTGGACTATGTTCTGTGGCAATTCCGTTCATTGTTCTTTGAAGAAATGGATGACCTACCTATTTCTCAACCATGACAGCGTAAGCTAAATTCAATCATTTGTTCCAATGGCCACGCAGAGCTCACTCTCAATTTTCACAATTATATGAGTTCATTGGGAAAGTTAACAGATTACCACAAGACAGGATCATTAAACATTATGAATATAGTCTTTGGTTCACAGCAACATCTCTTTTCATCCAGCATACCAAATTCCTGTCTGGTCCCCAGCCCCTCAGCCACATGGTCCATGCATCTCTGCCTCGGGATTGAGGAAGCCTGCTTATTGGTCAGCTTCACTGCCTCATCCTGTCGATGATGCTCCTCTGCTCTGCTTCATGGTCTCCATGCCACAGTCTCCTCTGCTATCTCCCCCACTTTCAGGCAAGGACTTCGCATGAGTTCCACTGGTGAAGTTTCTGTCTTGATAGTCTCAAGAATCCTTCTTCCTGCTTCTGAGATGGCTCTCTTAGAAGCAAAAGAATGGCAAAACTGAACAAATCATGAGTTAGAGTCCAATGCATGGTTGTAGAGACAAGCAACATGAAATCCTTGACGTCAATATTTTCTGTATTTTTTATGGTGTTGTCTATTAGTCCAGTTATGGGAATTTTGTTTGTTTTTAATATTGATGTGTAATCCATATTGAAGTTTGCAGCCTTTGGTTTTCATCAACAAGTGCTTTAAGTCTTCTTTACTGTAAAAAGCCGGATTGTTTAGAGAAACAAATCCAGTGACACTCATCGATATACAGCAAAGTATTTTATATTAAGAAGCAATTTTACTCCAGTCTATAGATCTGACACTAACTGGGTCCTCTTCAGACTCCCGGAGCTGCAGGCTCATGATGCAGAAAGGTGAAGCAAGAATCCGGAGATCATAGGCCAGTTGGTGCAGTGTCTTGTGGATCCAGAGTCAGTGGAAGCATGGCAGGGCAATGACAACTCTCTGGGTCAAGTGGCCCACATGGGGCCACCCCTGGAGGCAAACAGAGCCCCAGTGCCGTCCTAGAAAGGAAGACGGTGAATAGCAGGTAGAGAAGATATTATGGGTGTCCTTCACGATTATACAAAAAGGCCACACCTCCAGGGGTGTCATCAAGCTACCACTTGATTGACAGGTTTGGCCCCACCACTAGCCAAGAGTGTCTAGATGACATAAATCATCCAACTACCAAATTCACTTTCAACAAGCAAGGTTGACTCATCTGCAAATCACAGCTAGTAAGCCTTAGTCTAATCTTAATGGCACATTCTTCTTTGTGTAGTCTAGCTTCTCTGATTGCTTGCTGAGTATACAGGTTGAATGAACATGGTTACTGAATACAACCCTGACACATACCTTTTCTGATTTTAAACCATGCAATATGCCTTTGTTATGTTCAAATAGCTGCCTCTTGTTCTACGTACAGATGCCATATTAGCATAATGAAGTGTTCTGGAGCTTGCATTCTTCTCCATGTTTTCCATAATTTGTTATGATCCCCAGAGTCTGATCATTTGCATAGTCCATAAAACATAAAGAAAGAGCTTTCTGATATTCTCTGATTTCAGCCAAGATCAATCTGCCATCGTCAATGATATCCATCATACGAGGTGCGCTTCAGAATCCAGCTTGAATTTCTGGCAGCTACTCTGTAGATATACTACTGCAACCACTTTTTAATTATCATCAGCACAATTTTACATGGATCTGAAATCATTAATGATATTATTCACTAATTTATGTTGGGTCATCTTTCTTTGGAATGGGTACAAATATGGATCTCTTCCCAGCATGTTTGCCAGGGAGCTGTCTTCCAAATTTCTGGGCATAAAAGAGTGACTGCGTCCAGTGATTCATCAGCTTGTTGAAACATTTCAGTTGGTGTTCTGCCAGTTCCGGGAGTCTTGTTTTTCAATAGTGCCTTCAGTGCAGCTTGGACATCTTCCTTCAGTACCACTAGTTCTCGATCATATGCTACTTTTTAAAATGGTTGAAAGTTGAAAAGTTCTTTTTGGTACAGTGCTTCTGTGTATTCTTTCCGTCCTCTTCTGATGCTTTTGCATGGACAAAATATTGAATAGTGCAGAGAGCAGTGAAAGAAGTATGGGCAAAGGCCTGAGGTAAATAAGCCAACTCTGTAGCATTGTGGAATGCCTGCTAGCTGCTCAGTACCGTGAGTATTGTGCTTGGATAAATAACAGGTGAAAGGGGCAGGACAGGAAGGAGACTCAGACTCTGTTTATAAAACATGCAGACTGTCTTTCTAATTGGAAATAATTAACTAAAATAAGACATACATGAAATAAAGTAGGACTTATTCCTGCTTTGTCTGTGGTTTCTTGTGCCCACCACCAGGTGTGTCACATATTGAGTAAATGTGGATAGCTTTACCAATTGTGGTGTTTAGGTTTCGTGTCACCTTGGCTGGACTAGTATTCTCAGGGGCTTTGGTAGTTGAAGCCTATTAATCCTCCGTGATGTGACCTAATACAATGTAACCAATTCCATTATTGGATCTTCCATGAGCAGGTAACCAGTTGTAGGAAGATTAGGGTGAAGTACAAACACAATTCTCAGGCCACAGCCCTGATGCATTTGAAAGGATGTTCCCTTAAGGATGTGGCCGACTTTTGGTATAAAATTGCTGTGGTAAAGCTTGTTTGCTTGTTGCTGAGTCTGGATCCTACATCTGGCTGGTGGACCTCTAGTTCTTGGATCTTAAGTCAACAGTTTGCCATAATGCCTGTCAATCCTGGGAGACATCAGCAGCATGCCCTCTGACCTACAGACCTTGGGATCTCTTAGCCTTTCCAGTCACAAATGTGAACTAGTGACTTTTGCCAGGTTAATCAACCTCTGAAGCCACTGATGTTCTTGCAAATCATGGGTCCATCAACTCCAATTGTGCTGTCTTAATGTTCTCTATTTTACTTCTCTACTTAATCTCTATGTCCCAATATCTCTTGCAATGGCTATATGGTATCATAGAGAAAATTCATGTGTCAAGGGTTTACTAAGGAAGTTCAAAAGTTATAATGTCACTGAGAAGTGCTCAGTTGTGACGTTTATCAGAACATGTTACAAAGTTCTGTCAAGTCTGCTAATAAATTCCCAAAAGGTATACTCCTCTCCAATAATCCTCAATACAAAGACAGCCAGCTTAAATTCTATGGATCAGCAGGCCCAATGTCCTGAATTCAGTGCCCAGTTAAGAGTAGGAATGGAGTCAGAAGTCTCCAGCTTAATATCTGACCCGCAGACTTGATATTGGACTGAATGTACCCACTTCAACCACTGTATGAGCCATATTCTCATTAGCTCTCATATATATATGTGTATATATGATAGTATATATAATCAATGAAGTTAATATATCAATTATTGCCTTGAATAGCCCTTGAAGTTGGACTGACTTATTTCAGGCCTGTCATTTTCTAGATATATAATCCAGTACAACATGCTTGATTTCCCTAAGCATTGACTTTCAGAACTTTACTTACCTTATGCTAAAAATAAAATTGGTAAGGACTGAGTGAATAAGAATTAATATACTTGGTAGAGTGTCTTACAATGAGTCCTTGCTGTTGTGTGGCCAATCGTTGATTTTGACCCATAGAAACCTTATTGGACAGAGTGGAAGGGTTCCATTCAGTTCCCCAGGCTGACATGGCTACAGGAACAGACTGACAGGACTTTTCTCCCACGGAGCAGCTGGTAGGTTAGATATCCTGACCTTTGAGTTAGTAGCTGATTGCTTTAACCAGTGCATCTCAATAAATGTACTTGCTTATTGTTAGTGTTGAGAAAGTTCCTTAACTCTTACTCAATACATATATCTTCTTCTTCTCAATATGTGTATGAAAATCCTTGGAAAAGCAGAGAACAGAGCCCAATGTTCCCATGTCACCAAAAAGGGATCTATGGGCTATACCCAAGCCACATATGTGCCTAAAGGACCTCCTTGCCTCACCTTCGATCAAGTCAAGAGCTACTCAGCCATTTGTTGGATAACAATGACCCCTTGTGTAATATGTAAGGCCAACCTAATTTATATTGGAGACAAGTGACCAGAAGGCTTACCAGAGTGCAACGAACATGAAGTAGGATGACCTTGGAGGGGTACAAGCCATGAATCGGGCAGTAAGTTGTACATAGTAAAAAGAGCATAATTGATGACAAATTCTGAGTTCAAGCCCAAGTTTTGCAACAGATGAGCTCGACAAGGTTGTCATCAGAATTATACCGCGTAATGTAAGATATGTTTCACACAGTTCCTGGTACATAATAATTATTTAATACCTAGGAGGGTATTTTGCTTTGTTTCATTTTTTAATGTGTGTGTTCATATTCAGACATTAATATTAGGATACAGTCATTTTCTGCAGGCCCATAATATTCTCCTAAAGTAATTCTAAAAATACTTGAATTTCACCTTGCTTCATGAAATAGTAATATTTCTCACCTCTTATAATCACAAGCCTTTTGAGTTTATGAAGAATTGGTCATTTCTGTCATGGGACCCAAGGAATTCTCAATGCCTGAAATAGTAGTTTTACTTCCTGAGCTAAAGAAACTTCATCAAGATCCATTACCAAACCTGGCAATGACTTATTCTTTCAAAACCTCTGGGGGAGAGGATCATTATAATTTGCTCCTAAGTTTCATCTGACTTGTGATTCCAATTTAGTCAAAATTATGAAGTGTCCCTTCGAATTAAGCAAACCAAAGCAATCCTTGAGCTATTTACAGGATGACAACATATCCCATTACCCTTGCACTACAGATTTAACTGAAATTCAAACTCACATGTAATGGCCCCACAATCAGCTCGACTACCCCTGATCAAAGCCTTTATTGATAGAAAGGGCGCCTTAGCAATCAATAGACAGTGTTAACTTCCAAAAAAAGCTTCTGTCATTGGCAAACAGTGGTACTTATTTATTGAGATGTTGACAGTTCCTACTTAGAATCAAGGTGTAGAAAAGAGAAAACTATGAGAACCTACCATCTTTTACAAGGAACCACATAAGAAGATAGAACTATCACACACATATGATGAGATCCCTCATTCTTGAAAGAAAATAATTGGGTTAAAAGGTGTAAAGCAAAGAATTTTAGATATTTCTCCAGGACAGCATGTCTTCAGACAGAGGGGAAGGAAGTGTATAGGCACTTGTATTTTCTCTATTCCAACTTGTTAGTGGCATTGTTTATTATTTTATAAAGAACATATTTCAATGTTTTCAATGGATGGATTAAGGTGCAGAAGGTTTAATTGACCTGTCCGAGACCCACGTGGCTTGTGATGTAGAATTTGGCATGGAACAAAAATCTTTGTAGTTTTAGAATCCAATCTTTGGGTTGGGACTGCAGGGAAAGCTAGATACATAAAGGTAGATACATAAAGTATATTCTCCCGAGGAGAACTAGAGAGGAGCAATGTTCTATTCAATTTTGAATCCAATTCCATTATGTGATAATAACCCTACCACAGACTTTTTGCCAGGTTCCTTTGTTGTTTTGTTACCTGCCACGGAGTCATCCCTGGATTTACAGCAACCCCCTGCACAACCGGAAGGGATCGTTAGTATTCTCATTGGGTTTCATAGGATTCTCATTGGATACTGTTAGGAAGTAGACTATGTCTTTTCTTCCTGGTCAGGCTTAGTCTATAAACGCTGCTAAAATCTGTTCAGCATCATAACAGCACCCACGGTGATGGCTATGCCTGAGAAATATTGGCCTAAATTGGAGCCTTCATGGATGATGAGAACGATATCATTCAACCATTACTTTCCCCATACTAGCTACCATAGGGAGGCTATCTATGCCCAGTGGAGATGTCTGTGGGCTTTAGAGTCAGATTCTGCTTATATTCAAATTTACACTCCGCCATTTCATGTATCTATAGGGGAATGAACTTAATCCCTTTATATCCAAGTTTATTGATGTATAGATTTCTTGGGTAGTTCAACAATCAACACATTTAGTGGCTAACCAAAAGGTTGGCGTGCCACAGAAGGAAAATCATATTGAGCACAGCTCTAGTATGGTACCTATGGGGTCCCACTGAGGAAGAGTTACCTTGATGGTAGTCAGTAGATCTGTTGTGTTAGTCTGGGTACTTTAGAGAAACAAATCCACAGAAACTCATGTATAAAAGAGAGTTTTATATAAAGGATAAGTGCACATCAAGAAAACATCCCAACCCAGTGTTGCCCCAACCCACAAGTCCAACATTAATCCATATATCCAACATCAATCCACAAAGTCTTCCTCCATCTCACAAAACACACACTATGATGCCAACTGCAGGAAAGAAGCCAAATCAGTGAACGTGTAAGCATCTCAGCACTAGCAGGGGTCTCCACATGGGTGCTCCAGTACCCAGGGCTACGTCAGGGTAGGTCCATGTGAATTCTTCTTGGAGATGTCTTGCAGGAAGTGAGTCTTGCCAGCTGAAGCAGGGAACTGGCTAAGACAGCTGCACCCTGGTCCGACCATCAGAAAGCAAGAGACCCAAGAACTAGAAAGGCAAGGCTCATCGAGCAATTTATCTCTCTGCCCTTCAATTAATCCCACATGTGTTTATCGGCCAGGTTGGCACAATAAACATTAACTGACTCATCTGTCATCAGCAAAAATAGATATAAAATAATTGCCTTGGTTGATTTCCATAAAGATGATATAATTTGACATATAAAAAAACCACATTGCTTGACACAATGTGTACTCAATACACAGGAGCTATTTTTATTGTTCTCAGAATGCACAACTGTCTTGTAAGTTAAGAGTGCTTAAATGAGGCCACTGGGTTCTTCTGGGGCATTACTATTATTATTTCCTTTTTAGAAGAGACTACTACAAATTAGGTACAATACCTCTTATTCAAAAGAAGAAAAAATTGAATGCAATCACGACACCTCATCTAAAGTTATGAAGGACATTAAGGAAAACCGCTGTTGCTGGCTGTTTGAACCCACCCAATGATTCTATAGAAGAAAGACCTGGTGATTTCCTCCCATAAAGATTGCAGCCTTAAAAAGCCTCTCGGAGACTTATTCTCTGTAACGTGTCATCAGTATGAGTTGAAAGTGAACTTGCTGAACTGATAACAACTGGCCCTGTGTGGATGCTGTTACTCACACAGCATACAGGTCATAAAAAGATGGACTCTCCTAAGCCAATAGTAAATAGATTTTTCTGTTGTTATTTATCCAAAATATAAGAAGGAGAAACTTTTCCTAAAACATAAGACACATAACATCGGCTGGAGAAATCTAATGGGCAGCAGACACACCTTTAAAACTATTTTGGATGTTTTATTCATCAAGAGTGTTATTGTCTGGTGTCAGAATCTCTCAGATTCTCTGGTTCTTCAAATGCTCCAATAACGTGCCAGCCTAGGGGCATTGAACTTTTCTTTTAAAGAAGTGGTTCATCCAGGATGGTTTTAGCCATGCTGATCAATCAATCCTATCCCAGTGAAAGAATGTGGCCTTCAATAGCCATAAGAATGCATTCACGTCACCTACAGTTCCTGTAGCCCTTGCTGCCTGCCCTGCTTCTTCTGTGCATGTCACTCAAATGTGCTGGGTTGGGCCCTACTTTATTGTCAGGCAAGAAACCTGAGCCTCAAAGCAGTAGAAATAAGGCAGCTGGGAGCCTCCACAATGGGTAAGAAGTAGGCGTTCATAATTTTATCCACATCCAGTCCCACCTCACCTGAACGATAAATAATTTGCTTGACTCTTGTGGCCATGTATTTGCCACACGAGACTGTCATTCATTTCTTCAGCTGAAGGCATCTTTGTGGACCTCCACCAAGAGAGCTTGGCGTTTCCGTGTGTTTTGTTTTTGTTTTCTCTAAAGTGGAATATCTAGCCTCCATTTGTCCTAAAAGAAATGCATTCATGAGACGTGTGAAGGCCATGGGTTAGTCACCATTGGCAGATTCCATCAAAGACAGAGACAAGAGAGGCCAGCCAGGCCTATAATACCCAGAGTTCCTGTGGAAATACCTGTGATGCACTAAGCTTGCCTCCTAAGCAGTTGTGTTCCTTCTCCCAGGATGAGATTGCTCCCTTTAGGCAGTGCTGTCTCTCTCTGCTTTGATTTTCCCCCTCCTCCCACAACTCCCCAGCCCTTTCCTGCAGGTACCACATGCCTCCACAGAGCATTAGCATATGCCTTATTCTCTATCTTCTTAGCTTGAATTCTTCCCAGCCAATCTCGGCCTGGGTCCTTTTTCTTATGCTCCTATTCTTACTGGCATCGTCTTTCTATGCAAACCTCTACCTGGGATCTCTTCCAAAGCTAATTTTCAGTTTTGCAAGCAAGAACTCTTACAGGAAGCAAGGTACATTTGGAAAGAAAGCCTGCACATTCAAAGCATCCTGGAATATTCACCCCAACTGGTTTCTTAGTCCCAAGATATTTGCTTTGCTTTGTTTGTTAGCAGAAGTCTAGAGTGGAGAAAAGGAAGACCCGGCATGCTTGCTGATCTTGGTCTTAGGAGACCGATGTTTTCATGGGAACCGACTGTTTGTTTACAGATAGGGCCCTTGGGGTGGTTACCAGGGGTGGTTGCTGTGGCAGCTTCAACACCACTATCATCAGGATTCATTTTCACTGTCTTTTTTTCACCTCTTCTCCCACAAAGGGACTTCTCTGTCCCTTTTCCCAGACCCTATTTACTGGGAAACAAATTAAAATCCATGATTTATGTCGAAGACTGTCAGTAGAAGAGATCATTTGAAGTAGTCGAGTCTGTGTTGTTACTTTTGTTGTTAGGTGCCAGCCGGTTGTTCCCCATGCATATCGACTCCATGTACAAAAGAATGCAACACCACCCAGCCCTGAATCATCCTCCCAGTGTGTATGCTGGAGCCCATTGGTGCAACCACTGTGTCAATCCACCGTGTCTTGGGAGGGGCTTCCTCTTTTCTGTTGCCCCTTCACTTCACAAAACCTGATGTCCTATTCCAGGGACTGATTTCTCCTTATCAGGAGATGTCCAACGTACGTGAGATGAAGTCTCACCATCCTTGCTCCTAAGGATCATTCTGGCTGTATTTCTTCCAAGACACATTTGTTTATTCTTTTGGTTGCCTGTGATACTTTCAGCATTCTTCACTAACACCATCATTCAAATGCATCTTTTTTGCTCGATCTTCCTTATTCTACGCCCAACTTTCACATGCACATGAGGAGAAATTACCTGCAGCCCTGGAAGGCCGTGTCATTCCATCTGAATGGTTTTGTCTGTCCTGATTTTCCTTCCCGACCTAAGCTTCAATGTGATTAGCAGACAAGTGCATTCAACCAGAGCAAACACTACCTTGGTTGCCTTGTATCTATCAGAACTGTCTTTAAGGCTGTCAAACTATACATTTACGCCACATGTAAGCCCTGTTTCATCTGAATGTTGGAATATTGAATGTAGCTTGGATTAACCTGAGGAAAACGCAGATTGGACTGACATAAAAAAAAATCAGCCTGTCTTGGGGACCCCATGATCAGTGTAGAAATACATAATTTGGAGAGACAGCATTTCACTTCCCACCTTGGTAAGTAGCAACAGGAGTCTTACATGCTCGAAAATGTGCTTTCTATAAGGCACAGCTGTTGACCTCTCCCCTTTTGGAGGAAAGAAGAGTGATGGAAATCAGAAGACATGGAGAAACAATGCTTCCAATGGATGAATGGACTCCACAAATATCAGTTTCCACAACCCTTTAACCAGAACTAGATGGTGCCCAACTACCCCTGCCAAGTGGTATGAACAATTCACATTAGAAAGTCTGGGTATAGTGGGAGAAGATGTAGAGCAACAATCAAAGTACTAAAAGAAACCAGGCCACATGCTTATTGGTCAAATAGAGACTGTGACGCTTAGTCACTCTTCAGGTTGGCAAATGAACTTACACCCCCCCCACACACCCCCGCGCCCCCCCCCACCAACTAAATTTTCAGCTAAAGAACAGATAGACTTATAAGGAGAACAATAATATTTGTGAGATACATAGACCTTATGTACATTAGCCATTTGAGATGAAATGGCAGCATTTCCCCAAGAACAAAATTCAAAGGGGTTTGGAAAGAAGGAAAAATTGACATTTACGGGAAACACAAAAAGGGAGTGGAATAAGTAATTGTACCTTGAGCAGATTGCGAAGAACAAAATAAGTGAAATCTTTATGAACTGCTGTTGAATGTACAACTGATGATCTGGTTTGGAAACTTTTCCCCAATTCATAATTCAAGTAAATATACAATATAAATATATATATATATATTGGGGCTTTCTATTCCTGGAAAGCCACAGGGGCAGTTCTACCCTGTCCTAGAAAGTCACTATTAGTGAGCATCAATTGGATGGCAATAAGTTTGGTTCTTAGTATATATACAATCTCCTGAATTTGATGCTTTGAACTTTGGGTCTTCCCAGAATGGAAATTTCCTAGATTTCTAAGCTTTTGGGCTATTGGGTAGATGAATGGACTATAGGTGAGAATGTTTTAACACATACTACCACTACAATAGACCAAAGTCCTGGGAAAATGCACCTTTCAAGCCCTAGCCTGGCCACTCCTTCTCATCACACTGAGCAGTTGGGAGGAAGGAGAAAGGCCTTTTCTATAACTCCATGCCAATAAAATGCAATCAGTCAACAATTTAAAGACAATCATAATATCCCAGGCTGCTAGGCCTCTCCATTTTAATTGACTGTGGACTCATTTAAGTTCGTGTGCACAGAGGGCCAAAAGTCTCTGATGGATCACGCAAGTCAGAGCTAAGTAATGGTTCACCATGGCCTGGTTAATAGTTAGACAAGCTGTTCATGTTTGATTAGGGTTTTCTTTTCCATTGCTATAATTGTATGATAATTAACTCAACAGAATTACATCTCATTTGGGGGAAATATGTACATTTTGAAGTTTCAGGATTAACAGATTTCACATGCCAAGAAGAAGACAGAAATTACACAGTGGGTCTCCCACTCAGTCATAAAGATCGAACTGTAAGGTGTGTGTGTGTGTGTGTGTGTATGTTGTGATTTATTTTGTCTCCAATTGCTGAGTTTCCTTACCTCTACCTTCTTCCAGAGACTCTATGCACAAATGCACTCTACCCAGACAGCTGTTGATAGATTAGAATTGCCAAGTGGCAAACAGCATGAACATCTAATGCAGTCTGACTTTGGAACGCAACTTGAGATGGAACACAGAAGGCTTCCCTGAAAATAAAAAGAGCAAGAGAGAGAGAGTCATTAATATAGACAAAACCCCACGATCCAGTGTTTTACATAATGGAAGGAAATTCTTCCAAAGCAGATGGCAAGGTAGCAGAGTGGGTGCCCAAATTAAGGCATTTATAGAGTGTCCATAGTGATAACCATGGGGACCTTTTCCCTCCTCTGACATTCTCTAAACTTATCTCTATCACCCATTGCAGCTAATAATCATTTAATCTCTCTTGGTTATACTAATTTCTAGAGTTGCTAATATCTTTAAATAGAGAGAAGATGCTTTAGATCCGGGACCCAGCCCTGTTCCCTGCAACCCACACCCCTTAGTGGGTTCCTATGTACATGTACTTAATCATTGTTTAGGTCTCAGGGTCAGTGTTACCTTCTCTGAGAAGCCACCCTTGCTGACCCAGGATTGGGTAAGTTGTGACTACTCTAAGCTCCTACAGCTGCTTGGCTTAAAGTTATCACAGAGCTCACATCTTAATATTATATCCTTGCCTGCCTCCCCCATTACTCCTGGAGCAACAACAAACAAACCCATTGCCATCCAATTCATAGGGACCGTATAAGACACAGTAGAACTGCCCCATAGGACTCACCAAACTGTCAATGTTTCCAGACACAGACTGCCTCTCTTTTTTCTCCTAGGGAGTAGCTGGTGGGTTTGAATTACTTATCTTTTTGTTTGCAGCTCTAAGCTTGGCCCACTTATCTATCAGGGTTCTTTTCACTCACGGAAAATTAGGGATATGTTGTATGCCTAAATTTTGGTAACATACCTGGTATAGAGTTTGTTCTCAATAAAGACTTTTGAGGAATACATGATAAAATATACTCTTTATCTTTTAGAAAACAGTAAGAAAAATCATACAATGATCCTTGATAAAGGAAGGATAACTATAGATGTATTCAACCATATATACCAAGCTCCAGTCATCCGACTACATCAGGATTTTGAAAGTAACGCGGTCTTCCATTGGATGTTTGTGATGAGTTGTCAGACCGCGGGGGACGGGGGAGAGGATTTTAAGGTGTCCGGAAGTCCAGTATAATCGTGCATGATGAGGCAGATGGAAACTATATTTCCTTCTCCATCTTTAACGGTCATCCGTGGCTAGCAATATGTCTTTTTCCAGGGGCCTTCGGATGCCAGACTCACTAATGGACGTAGACAAAACGTGGTACTGTCAACAAAGAGTGGGTGTTTCTGGGCTTTGAAAACTAGAAAATCTGAGGTTCCAAATATCTGTCACTGAAATCCTTCGTTTTTGAGTAATGTTTTGGAATTACTGGAGGTTTTACATGAATGTTCATTGCCCCCTTTCCATGCTACAAGTGTTTGTCTTTCTTTCGATTTTCTCTCTCACCATTCATTTTCATCCTATATTAGCAGGATCCAAACCTAAAAATAACTTTTTATCTTTCTCCTTAAAATAATTGAAACAGGAGTAGATGCTTAACATTATGGAAAAACAATTAGACTCAATTTCAGGCAATGCATTATATCTTATAAAGTGTATTTTTGAAGATTTCTATATAGACTAAGAAAGAAACCAAACCACCTCTACACCCACATCCCCTGTGCCTAACCTAATTATAGTCTTAAAAATGTTTGGCATAGCTACCACTATGCCTTACCAGCCTGGCTGTCAGCCGTGTTGCCTGAGGACACCATGTTGCCTTTCCAACACCCACATGTAGTATTATTTATTCTATCCTTTAAGAATATGTGCCAGAGCATTAAATGAAAACATTTGCTAGTTCAGACACCGAGGACCTTGCCACTCAATTACTGTCTTCTGGTGTGAGGGTTCTCCTGGTACAGAAATGGGTTGTCCTAGTACAGATATTGCAGCATTACATTAACAGGGAACTGCCAGAAATTCAGGCCAGGTTAAGAAGGACATGGCATACGGGGTATCATTATCGATGTCAGGTGAATGTTGGCTCAAAGCAGAAAGTACCAGAAAGATATTGACTTGTGTCTCATTGACTATGCAAAGGAATTCAACTGCGTGGACCACAATGAACTGTGGAGGACCTTGAGAAGAATGGGAATTCCAGAACATTATTTGTCCTCGTGAGGAATTTTTACATGGATCCAGAGGCAGTTGTGTGACTAGAACAAAGGAATACTGCATGGTTTAATATCAGGACACGTTTGTGTCACGGTTGTATCCTATCACAGTACTTGCTCAATCAATACACTGAGCAGATCATTAGAGAAGGTCAATTAAATGATGAAGAGTGCATCATCAGGAGGAAGGCTTATTATGTCGATATGCAGATGACACAACCTTGCTTGCTGAAATTGAGGAAGAATTGAAGCCCTTGGTGATGAAGATCAAGGATTGTAGCCTTCTGTATGGATAACAACTCAATGTCAAGAAGACCCAAATCCTCACAACTTGACCAGTAGTTAAAATCAGGATAAATGGAGAAAAGGTTGAAGGAGTCAAGGAGTTTGCCTTATTTGGATCCACATGGAAGCAGCAGTCAAGAGATGAAAAGACTAGTTGCATTAGGTAAATCTGCTGTGTAAGACCTCTCTGGGGTATTAAAGAACTAGGACATTACTTGGGGACTAAATTGCACCTGACCCAAACCACGGTATTCTCCATTACATTATATGGATGTGAACGCTGTACATTGAATAAGGAAGACTGAAGGAGAATCCATGTATTTGAATTGTGGTGCTGGAGAAGAACAGGCAAAGTCCCAAATACAGCTAAAAGGACAAACCAATCTGTATTGGAAGCGGTAAGGCCAGACCAGAGTGGTCCTTGGGATCAAGGATGCCAAGATTTATGTTACATACTTTGGACATATTGTCAGGAGAGCCCAGTCCCTCTGATATGACATATGGTAGAGTGAAGAGGAGGTGAAGAAGAGGTAGGGCCTCAACAAAATGGATTGACACAGTGACTGCGTCCACGGGCTTGAGCTTAGAAAGAATTCTGAGGATGGAGCAAAACCGTACAGTGCTTTGCTCTGTTGTGCATAGGGTCACGATGGACCGGAGCCAGCTCGATGGCTTCTAACAACAACGGTAACAACAATGTAGAAGTGCTTTACAGAGAAATATCCTGTCTGATGCTCACCCTGAGTAAACTCAGTTTTCTTCTTTGGGATTATCATCAAGTATTCGCACATCTAGAGAATTCTAAATGACTCATTAAAGGGAGCATCATCGTCTACACATGCAGAGGAATTAGAGTTCACATAGTCACAAAGATGCAAAGTATTAATACTTACAATGAGCATGGAATCTACTTCTTGGGAGATATGCCAGGTTCAAAGACACAAAAGTAACAGTTTCAAAAGTATTAGGGATTATTCTACTGAATTAAATGATTATAAATATTCAGATATGATTGCTTGTAATAGTATCATTTAATACTGTCTATATAAATGTCTATATATTTGTCTATTTCATAAAAATAAACAGGAGGACCTTAATGTCAAATACTGTCAGGAGTTTTTTGCTCCTTCACTCTTGATGGTATCTAATTCAGTAAAATTTTGGTAAATTAGCCAAAGAATAAGTGAATGAAAGAATATGTGTGACTCCTATACCAGTTACTGAGTTGAATCTGACCCATAGCTACCTTATATAGGGTTTCCAAGGCTGCAAACCTTTACATAAGCAGAGGGCCGCATCTATATCCCATGGAGCAGCTGGTGGGTTTAAACCACCAAGCATGCAGTTACTAGTCCAATACTTACTAGATAATGCCATCATTAAATTAGATAAAAGAAGACATTAGTAAATTGAAGGATAGCATTGTCATTGTGTGTGTGTGTGTGTGGATATATATATTGTCTTAGGTGCACCAACTTAAACCTGAACTTAAACCTTGTCCCTACCACTAAGGAGAGCACCATGGTGGCATGCTTATTAACTTGGCCCTGGTCTAAAAAAATTGGAACAATTGTACTTGTTTTATCTGGCTGTTAAATAAATAACATATATAAATACCTTAGTAGAAGCCTAGAATATATTGTCAGAATTCATCAGCTGTTTGCTTCCATTGTCACCAATGTATCATTCTCAAAACAGAGAGCAAGAGCCATTGTCTGAAGAGTCCATCTATGGAGAGTGGGGCTATAGACTATGACACAAAGTATAAGGTTCAATATCTCTAAGGATATTAAGAAGACTTAAGCTGAACATCATGCTGGTAAGAAAGAAGTTTCTGAGAAAAAGAGGAAGACACTCAATTAGATGAGTTAACAGGGTGGCTGCAACTAGCGGTACTGCTTCCAACAATCTGGATACCTATCAAATTAAAATCATTTTCAGAGCAAAATCATATTTGTATGTTCAACCATAGAGCATCAATCATATGTGCATTTGAGTCCAGAATGTAATGAAAAATCAGTATTCAAGACAGCATCCAATGCTTGCAGTCAGTGGGTACCAGAGAAAAGACTAAAGGAAGAGGATCTTTAGAAAAATGCCACCAAGGATAAACATATGTCAATCCTCCTGGTTAAACTGGCTTAAACGGGCATGTCCCACAGTGGGTCTGACAAGAAGCTCTAAAGGAGAAAGTGGAAGAACCACAAAAAGTTCTGTACTCACATAACTGGGAAATGCTGTGCTCAAGAGCTCTCTGTAGAGAAGCTGAGTATTAAATTAGCATATTAATGATCTGAGAAGTCTTGTCAAAAACATGCTTACCTTTGCCTAATCTTTAATCTCACATTTCTCAATCCTCTAGGGACATCATTTTCTTTTCCTAGTAGGTATTATTTGGTGAAATATCTCAGGAAAATTCTGGCCCAGGTCAGTCAGTAGTATAGCAACTACACATTTTATTGCTCAGTTTCCTCATTTGTGTAACAGAATAGCAATGCAATAATATCATAGTAAAGCATAAAAATAAGATAAGGTAATGTTTATTAATCACCAAGAATAGCATTTGACACATAGTAAATACCACGAATTAAGGGAAGATAACAAGAACTATTGAGACTAATAGTTCTTAAGAAACATAACATCGAGAAATACAACCTTCCTCTAGTTCCTAAAGGTTTCCTCCCCGCTCCCACTACCATGACTCGAATTCTATCTTGCAAGACTGGCTAGACCAGAGGAGGTACACTGGTACATATAGGAACTGAAAATACAGGGAATCCAGGATGGATGAGCCCTATAGGACCAGTGGTATGAGTGGCAAAACAGGGAGGGTAAAGGGAGAATGGGTAGGAAAGAGGGAACCGATTACATGGAACTGTGTGTGACCTCCTCCCTGGGGGACAGACAACCAAAAAGTAGATGAAGGGAGACGTCGGACAGGGCAAGATATGACAAAATACCCATTTATAAACTATCAAGGGCTCATGCGGGAGGGGGAAGCGGGGAGGGAGGGGAAAAATGAGGACCTAATGTCGGGGGTTTCAACGGAGAGAAAATGTTTTGAGAAACGATGTACAAATGCGCTTTACACAATTGATGTGTGTATGGATTGGGATAACAGTTGTATGAGCCCCTAATAAAATGTTAAAAAAGAAAAAAAAAAAAAAGAAACATAACATTCCTAGTACAGCTAACACAATTTTGAACTATTAGAACTAGTATTCTTTGGGTTATTGTAAATAATGTATTTTTTAATCAGTCTACTTTCTCCACAGGTTTTTACCTTAAGCACCTCTAACTGAGGAACCATGTTATAAAATATAGTGTTAACCATGTCGTATTTCCTGCAAATTCTCATTTCAGTGGATCTTCCTCTCTGTGGTCACCTCATTCCAATCCTGTTTTCCTACCCTCCTCACAGCCCCCCACCCCAGATCATTTTGGGTGATTAATAATAACTTCTTATGTATCTTGTTTACTCTGATCCTCAGTGGTAGAAATAAACAGATCCAGCAGAAGCATGTTAAGGCCAAAACTCAGAGAAGAATAAAGAGTAGGAAATCACCACTATCTCCGAGCACACCCATCTCAGGGAGACTAAAGTCATTGGCAGCTGGTTAAGTTCTAGAGTTTCAACTGTTGACTTTTCCTTGAGAACTCAAGACTTCCATCTCACTGTCTATTTGATATAGGCCTCTGGATATCAAAATCAAAGTCTTCATCATAGCTCCACTACCAAACTAATCCTCTCATTGTCATCTGGCCAATGTAATATATAGCCATGGAATGCGATCATTGCTCAGCCTTGTTGCTATCTTGGCCTTCTTTCTCTGAAATACTACTGATTGTCAACGAAGTCTGTGAGCTACACCGTCAAAAGATATCTAGGCCGTGACCACTGTCCCCCAGCCCTATACGAGATGCCATTATCTGCTACCAGACTACTCCATTAGCCTCCTAAAAGATCTACCCCTGCTTCCACTCAGCAGAATTTAAAAATTCTAGTCTGATTCAAGCTGTCCAATGGCTTTTACGTTCAGTCATATCCAACACCCTACCATGACCCCAAGGTTCCCCACTCTGACTCCCACCTCATCCTGTCATATTTCTAACCTCTGTTGTACTCCTTTTCTTCTCGGAGGCAATGACAAAGGGGGCTGTGTAGGACCTGCTTCAGCTTCACGAGGGGGTAAGAGATTCCAACTCCACGTTGTCCCAAGGATGATTCTTACACGGCGGAGGTCCTATATGCCTGCATCTTCCAGCATTTTTTATCTTATTCTGATGAACCATTCCTCCAACGACACTCTACTTTTCTGATAGTTTCCATATTCCCTTGCAATAGCCACACAGTACTGGCCCTCTTGTTTTTCTCTGAACATTCACGAATACACCCACCTCATAGAACTTTTGTGAAGAATTCACATAAAATACTTATATAGGTGTCTTATCTTGTCTCATTCATAGTAATCAATATTGTATTGATTCTCTTTGAAGCCTGTATGTCTTTCATCATTGGCACTCTGATGGCACATCACAGTAAACACTGAACTGTCAACCACGTGGTTGACCATGTGGTCACCACATGACCAGTTCACACATATCAGCTGCTCCACAGGATAACGATGATGTGTTCCCTCCAAAGATGTACAGCCTAAGCAACCTTATGCAGGGGTGCTATGAGTCAGAATCAACTCAACAGCCGTGGGCTGTCTTTTGTTTTACCTATTATATTTTCATCATATCTTATGTTCTGGCTGGGTGTTACTTCATACAGAACATTGAAGAATGTCCTCACATCAATAGAGTTCATCAAACTACTCATTATGTTTAAATAGTCTTCCCCTAGAAAGCCCCATAGATGCTGTACAACTTTTCTTCTACATGTCTCTAGTAAGATCATCTGATAAATATGTCCCTGTCCAATCGTACTACATAAAATAGGACCCAGAACACATGATGGGGTGAAAAGATAAGCAAGTGAAAAAATTTTAAAGCACAGAACGTCTGATTCCTAGTGACCCTACATGACAGATTAGAACACCACCTTGGGGTTTTCAAAGCTGTGATATCTAAAAATTAACTACTTTATTTCTTATTAACAGTTTCACTGGCATGCAATTCACATATCATACATTTCAGTAGTTCCTTCATATTCCTAAGAGTTGGACAACCATAACCACAATCATTCCCAGGACAGTTCTTCCATCTATCTGTTGTTACCTCCCCATATCCCGCCAACCTCTCTTGCATTGTCCCTTTGAAGCTATTTATCTAGCTGTTGTCTTTATAGGTTTATCTATCCTGGGTTTCATTTATAGAAAAACATACAATATCAATAAAAAACACAAACAAACAGCCCCCAACAATGACAGAATGTTACACAGGAAACCCCCAATGAAAAATAAAGCAGGAAATATTCAAAAGTAGAACAATTTTACAAGAGGGTGTTGTAGTTACATAATTTCATGTCACATTGATAAATGAGTTGTATGGGTGGTGTCTAGCCTGCCAATCGAGTGATTGATGCCTCCTTGTGAGTGTGGCCTTCTCAAGAGGATTCTGGGAGTTTCCTCTCTGCCTCCTTGGAGGCAGGACACACACTCTCTGCTTCACATGCCTGATGACAAGCCACATGGAGCCACACTGATGGCAGCCAGAGCCCTAGATATGCTTCTACCACCACTGGATCCACAAGACTTTCTACCCACAGGCCTATGATCTTCCTATATTTGGCATCGTTGCATGTGCT
>NW_022111369.1:97633291-97636796 GCF_000313985.2 Echinops telfairi | reverse complement strand
AAGGATGAGCAGGTGCATTGTCATGATAGAAAAAAATTCCTTGGCACAAATTTCCTGGCCTTTTCCCCAACAAAGCAGTTTTCAATTTTCTGAAAAGTCCTTCCTAATAGACTCCCACGATCATCCTGTGTTCTTTGAGAAAATCTATCAAGCATATGCCTTTGGGAGCCCCCCTCTCCCAAACAGTTACCATAACCTTTTGAGCTGACCTCTCTGCTTTAAATTAACCTGGCTCAGGAGATTCCCTTGGAAGCAACTGTTTTGATTGGATTTTTTTAATACATCCTACTGCATCTAGAAAAACCCATGATGACTCTTCCAGGGAAGCACAGGATTCCTTACAGAAGCTCAGCAGTTCAAGCATAGCAGCCATTCTGGAGGAGGAAGCTGAGGCTCTCTGCTTCATTCCCGATGTAATGAAAGATGGGTGAATCCTACCCTTGGTCCCGATGAGTTAAAACCAACTCAATGGCAATGGGTTTGGGAATAAGTCTAAAACTACCACTCATCTGTTAGTTTCTTATACTGTGATGACTTGTATATTATTCATATTATTCTGATGCTGGGACTAAGTCACTGGTATTTAAAATAAGGAAAAGGTCACCCGTGGTGAACTGGTTACAGTGGAGTTGCCAGAACAAGCAGTCTACTTCTGAGACATGAGCCACTGAAACACTTAGGAACAGCAGCAGATATTGGGCCAGAAGGTGAGTCCTTGAGGTGGAAAGGTACCCTAAATATGACTCTTCAATGTAGAGTTGGCCTGAAAAACATGGATAGAGCAAAGTTTTAGAACCTTCATTTGTCTATGAGGTATGACACAAAATGGAAAGAAAAGGGTACAAACATTCATTAATAATTGAAACACTAATATGACATATGAGTCTATGGAAGTTGAAAAGCATCAAGCATGAAATGGAACACATAAAGGTAGATGTCCCAGCCATTAGCAAGCTAAAATAGCTTGGTATTGGCAATGTTGAGCGACAGTCATATGGTTTCCTATGCCAGTAATGACAAATTCATGAGAAATGGTGTTCCATTCATCTTGAAGTACAATGCTGTCTGTCACAGGATAAGAGCTAAATGCCTACAAGGAAGTCCTGATAATACAACTATGATTCAAATTTACACACCCATCAATAAAGCCAATGGTGAAGAAATTAAAGAAATTTCCTAAGTTCTTCACTGTGAAATTGATCAAGCATGCAATCAAGATGCATTGATAATTATTGGGGAATGGAAAACAAAAGTCAGAAACCAGGTAACTTTTAATAGAAACAAAGCTAGAGATAGAATAAAAAAAGTCTAATGACATCTTCATTGCAAATACTTTTTTTCAACAACATAAGTGGTGACTATGTAGTTGGACTGTGCCATACAGAACACAGAAGGATCAAATTGACTACATTTGTGAGAAGAAACGATGGGGCCGGTCAATATCATCAATATCATCATCACCCAAACAAGGCCAGAGGTCAACTGTGAACCAGACGATCCGTTGTTCATATGTAAGTTTTGGTTGGAACCAAGGAAAATTAAAACTAGCCCACAATAGTGAAAATATTAGCTGGAATATACTGCACCTGAATTCAAGACAATCACAATAACAGGTCAGATGCATTTAACCATAAAGAATGAACACCTGAAAAAGTATGGGACCATATCAAGAACATCATACATGCGGGAAGCAAAAAGTCCTTAGAAAGACTGGAAAGAAAGAAAACATTGATGTGAATGTCAGAAGAGACTCAGACCCTTACTCTTGAAAGCAGAGTCACTAAATTAATTGGAAAAGATATGCAGTGAAAGAGCTGAGAATCAAATTTAAAGGACAGCTTTAGCAGGCTAAGTAAAATATTGTAAGGAAATATGCAAAGACTTGGACTTAGAAAGCCAAAAAGAATATGTTCAGTATTTTTCAAGCAGAGAGTAGCTGAAGAAAATAATAAAGCCTCAAGCTGCAATATTGAAGGATGATAAGAGTAAAATATTGAGTCAAACAGCAAATCAACATAGAAGGAACACAGAGAGGAAAAATGGTCAATGTTTCAACATTTCAAGGTTGGACATCAAGAATCAATGGTATTGAGGGAAGAAATCCAAGCTACACTGGAAGCATTGGTGAAAACCAAGGCTCCGGGAATTGGAAGAATATAAATTGAAATGATTCAATACGTAGATGCAGCCCAAGAAGTACTCACTAATGTAGACCCAGAAATTTGCAAGACTGCTGCCTGGCCAACGACTGAGATAGATTAACATTTGTGGACATTTTCAAGAAAGGTCACCCTACAGAATGTGGATGTTATCACACAGTATCATTAAAAGCAGTGGTTCTCAACCTGTGGGTCGTGACCCCTTTGGGGGTCGAACAACCCTTTCACAGGGGTTGCCTAAGATAATCAGAAAACACATATTTTCAACGGCTGGGTGGGTCACCACAACATGAGGATCTGTATTAAAGGGTCGCAGTAGGAGGAAGTTTGAGAACTACTGATTAAAAAGACATACAAGTAAAACTTTGGTGAAAATAATCCAACAATGGTAGCAGCAATAAGTCTACAGAGAACTGTCAGAAATTCAAGCTGAATTCAGAAACGGACTTGAAATAAGGGAGATCACTGAGATCACTGCTGATGCCAGATGGATCTTGAGTGAAAGCAGAGAATATTAGAAGAATATTTACTTGTGTTTCACTGAGCTCTGTGGATCATAATAGAGTGTGAATAACATTGAGAAGAAAGCTAATTCTAGAACATTTCTTTTCATAGAACCTCTGCATGGACCAAGAGAGGCATTTTTTCAAAGAGAACTAAGGATTATTACATGGCTTAAAATAAAGAGAAGTGTACGTAAGGGGCAACCATACTTGTTTGGCCTGAATGCTGAGCAAAGAAGCTGAACAATGTAAAGGAGACAGCAACAGCATGATTGGCAGAAGACTCAATATGTGCTATGCAGATAGGAAAAATGTTCCATCAAGTGAGGAGGACTCGATGTCCTTCTTGATGAAGATCAAAGGCTAGCCTTCCTTACAGATCACAACTCAATATAAAGAAAAAAGACTCCTTGCAACTGGACTAATTGATACATGATCATGATACATGACGAAAAGACAGAAATTCTCAAATTTCACTTCAGTTGGGTCTACAATCAATGCTCATGGAAGCAGCAGTATAAAGAAATGAAATGGTATATTGCATTGGGCAAATCTCTGTATTGAAGAGCAAGGATGTCACTTTGAGGATCGAGCTACACCTGACCCAAGCCACAATATTTTCAATTATCTCACATATATGTGAGAGCTGGACATTGGATTAGGAAGACCACAGAGTAATTACGTATTTGAATTATGGTGTTGGTGAAGAATATTTAAAGTATCATGGCCTGTCAAAAAAACAAACAAATCTGTCTTGGAAGAGAGACAGTCGGAGTGCTCCTTAATAGCCCAAATGGTGAGACTTCATGTCTTGTACTTTGGGCAATTTACCAGAAGAGGTTA
>NW_022111369.1:97621965-97632474 GCF_000313985.2 Echinops telfairi | reverse complement strand
TCTTCTGCATCATCAAATCACTGTCTTTTCACAACCCTCTGCATTTGCGGGAACAAAAAGAAGTTGCATGGAATGAGGTCAGGTGAGTAGGGTGCATGGAGCAAGAGAGGCATGCTATTTGCTTTTTGCCAAAAACCTGCACACTGAGATGGCTGTGTGAGTGGGTGCATTGTTGTGATGGCAAAACCAGTCCCTGTATGCCACAAATCAGACCTTTTTTGTCTCACACTGTTATGCAATCTTTTTAGAACCTCTAAATAGAAAGCTTGGTTAACAGTCTGACATGGTGGAATGAACGCCAAATGCACTATCCCCTTCACATCAGAAAAACAAATGAGTAACATATGTACAAATGTGCTGGACACAATGGAGGTATGTATGGATTGTGATAAGAGCTGTAAGAGCCCCAATAAAATGATTAAAAAAAACAAATGAGCATCATCTTGATCTTTGATTTCACGTGATGAGCTTTTTGGAGGGTAAGTCAACAATGGCGTCTTCCACTCGCTTGATTGATGTTTGCTTTCAGGGTTGTCAGAATAGCACCATGTCTCATCACCAGTAATGACCTTGGGGAAAATAAGTTTGGGTCGCTCCCCAGCTGTTCTTTCAGAGCACAGCATATTCCCGTTTGAGGTCCCAGTAAGTCAGAACCCGAGGCACAAATTCTGCATGACCCTTTTCATCCCTAAGTCTGCCATTAAAATGGGCTGAACTGAGGTCCAAGAAGGTCCAGATAACTCCCCCTTCTCTCCAAAGGTCCATAGTTGGTCTTCATGCACAAGTGCTCGAATTTTGTTGGCATAAGTTGATGGACATCTAGAACAAGGTTTGTCATCAATCGACATTTCACCTCTTTTGCAAAGGGAAAACCACTCATCCACTTGAGTTTTTGTAAGTTGTGTTAAACATCAAAACAGTTTTCGTGGTATTTTTCCCTAGCAGGCAATACAATTTCCCAGCCACACACTGTTTTCTTAAATTGGCCATAACAAAAAACAACGTGCAAGTGAAACTGCTTTAAAAAAAATTCACTGTGACCAGAGTGAAATTTCCCAGGCGATGTCACCGGGTGCACTAACTCAGAGCAGGTTGCTAGAGGCTCTCCTAGCAGGAAAAATACATATGAAAGCTCTACTCTGCCCAGTGCAACACAAATCTGCCTGCTGGAAGTGAGGAGGACTTGAAGCATGTGCTGAGGAAGAACCACAGGCTTCAATATGGTTTGTAACTTAGTGTAAAGAAGACAAAAATTCCCCAACTGGGCCAGTAGGTAAGGTCATGAAAAATGGAGAAAAGGTTGAAGTTGTCAAGGATTTTATTTTGCTTGTATCCACCATCATGGAGGCAACTGTCAAGAGATCAAAGGACCTAGTGCATTGAGTAAATTCGTTGCACAAGAACTCTTTAAAGAGTTGAAAAGCAAGGATGTTAACTTTAATGACTTTAAGGTGTGCCTGACCCAAGCCATGGTATTTTCAGTCCCTTCATATGCAGTTGGACATTCAATAAGGAAGACCAAAGAAGAATTGCTGCATTTGAATTCTGGTCTTGCCAATGAATATTGAAAGCACCATGGGATACCGAAAGAACAAACTGATGGGTCTTGGAAGAAGTACAACTAGAATTCTCCTTATATTCTCTGATTTCTGCTCAGATCCATCTAATGCCCACAATAATAACCCTCTTGCCAGTTCACTTCTGAATCTGACTTGAATTTCTGGCAGCTCTAGGTTGATATTGTGCTACAGCGACTTTTGCATTTTCAAGAAAATTTTCCTTGCATGTGACCTTAATGATATTGTTCTATAATTTGAGCATTCTGTTGGGTTACCTTTCTTTGGAATGGGTACAAATACAGATCTCAATGTGGTCCCATGAGTTATCTAAAAAACCATCTTGTTATAGACAAATGAGTACCTCCAGTGCTTCATCAGCTTGTTGGAACATTTCAATTGGTATTCCATCAATTCCCGGAGCCTTTTTTGTTTGTTTGTTTGTTTGTTTATTTGTTTGGCCAGTGCCTTCAGTGCTGCTTCAATTTCTTCCTTTAATATCAGTGGCTGTTGGTCATATGCTACTGCTTGAAATGAGTGTTAATCCAGCATTTCTTTTGGACACAGTGACTCTATATATTCATTATGCCTTCTTTTGGTGTTTCCTACATCATTCATTTTTGCCCATTTTATAACTTGCCTTTATAGTAATAATTACTCACAAATATTTTAGGAGGTAGATACTACTATTTTGTATTTTGCATAATAAATTGAAATTAGATAGACTTTTTTAAAAATGTGCAAAGCCACACATCTGATAAGTGATGATGCTCAGATATAAACCCAAACCATGAAACCACTGCCAAGCTCACTGGCATCATGCCCATTCTGGTCCGTAGCAACCCTGTTCGTCAGAGTCGAATTGCTCCTGTGTGTTTCCAAGACTGTAACTTTCCATGGGAGTTGAAAGCCTCATTTTTTCCCCCGCAGAGACTGGTGGTTTTATATTGTTTGTTTTGCGGCAAGCAGCCCAAGTAATCCACGACTCTACCAGGATAGAAACCAGGCATTTTAATTAGCTAGTTATATACCCAGGATGGTCTGTGATAGCTTGATGATTGCCACTAAAGTGTATATAGACCCTCGGTGTCCCTCGGTGGGACAAATGGTTAATGTGCTTGGTTGATAACCAAAGTTTGGCATTTCAGGACCACTCAGAGATGTCTCAAAAGAAGAGCCTGGCCATATACTCCCAAGAAATCAACCATTGAAACTCACATGGAGAACAATTCTATTCGGACACATACTGGGTCACAAGGAGTTTTAGTCAACTCCAGAGCAATTGGCCTGTATTTATGATTCTGCAATACATTGCTGAGAACCAAATATGTAGCATGGTCTAAGCAAGCAAGAAAGAGTGTTATGAAATTTGAAGATTTCAGATCATATATGCCCTTGAGTTGGGAGCCCTGATGTTATAGTGGCTACATGTTGCGCTGGTAAAAACTGAGCTTTCTACTCCTTTATATTGTTACAGTCTTGGGAACTCACAGAGGTAGTTCTACCTTGTCCTATTGGGTCACTATGAGTCGGCATTGACTGGACGGCAATGAGTGTATTAGTCTGCCCTTAAGTACTGCTGAGAACCATAGATACTGTTCCAAGTGTGATGAGAGGCCACTGGAATTATGGGATTCACATTTTAATTGGAGCATTCCGGTGACTGCCGAGGAAATCTGGAGTGCAGTAATGAGGTTAGTAACTATGTCCGTGTCAATAGGAATGATGACAGATGATGACTTGGGCAAGGATGCCTATGGTGAAATCAGAGAACATTGTTCAGCTTCCAGGTGGCTATCCTTTAGAGAAAGAACTAAGACTTGTAAAGGGACAGATGTCTCTCACATTTGTTAAATTACCCATTATATTCACAAAATGAATATTTCATTAGTTATTCCCTATATTGAAAGCACTTTGTGTTTTGTTTTTGTTAATTAGAAAATACCCTAGCATGTTCATTCATATGTAGGATTATTTATGCACAGTTTAAGACTTCTTTAAGACAATGAGGTTGCTTGGTTGTAGAAATGACACTAGAGACCTCACTTAATTGTGCTCATGTGGAATCTTTACATACACCAGGAGGGAAAGGTGTACATGTTAAGATTGTATCCTTTCACCTTCCATCTTCTGTGTGCAGACTAAATAAGAGAAAATAATCCAAGAATCTGGACTATACAAAGAAGAATATGGCATCAGAATTGGAAAAAGGCTCACAAGGAACATGTGATAAGCAGGTGGCACAAGGTTTTTTACAGATAAGAGAGGAGGATTTAAAGCACTTACTGATGAAGATTGAAGCTTTCCACATTCAATATGGATTAGATGTCAACACACAACAAAATATCGCCGCAACTTGACCACTATGATAAATGGAGAAAAAATTCAAGTTGTGAAGGATATAATTTTACTTGAATCCACAATCAATGCCCATTGAAGCAGCAGTCAAGAAATCTAACCACATGTTGTATTGGGCAGTCTGCTTCAAAGGACCGCTTTTAAGTCTTAAAGAGGAAAGATGTCACTTTGCGAAGTGAAGTGTGCCTGACTGCCTTCGGCTGAGTTCTCTAGGGAAGCAAAGTCAATGGCCTTAGATAAGTATATATGGAGAGCTAGTCACATCAAGGAAATGACTCATACAGTTGTAGAGGCCAGCAAGTTCATGGATCAGAGTGCTCATATAGATGCTGGGGCTCGTGAACCTGAGATTGGCAAGCCAGATGACAGACTTCTGATTACAGAGACAAATGACTCCAGGGTCACCAGGTAATAAGGCCGACATCAGAGGATGTGTGGGATCTGCGACAATACAGCAGGCCAGAGAATTGGAGGTCAATAGGTCAGATCCAACAAAATGCAAGCAATGTTTCCCAAAGTGTCCACTTACGTTTGAAGTGGGTCCCATCCAAAGGGATCTCATCATGGGGAATTACTAAATTGTAGCTGCTGAATCACTAAGAATCATGACCAAGCCCTTTTGACCCAAAAACTTAACTACCACAAGCCATGATATTTCAATCACCTCATATGCATGTGAAGTTAGATAATGAATAAAGAAAACTGGAGAAGAACAAATGCATGAAGGTTCTGAGGAAGAATATTGAAAACATCATGGACCTCCAGATGAACAATAAATCTGTCTTGGAGGAAGTGCATCAGAATCCTTAGAAGCCAGGAGAGCAAGACTTGCAAGTATGTTGTTCATGTGCTCAAGAGGGTGCGGGCCTTGGAAAAGAATATCATACTTACTAAAGAAGAGGGTCAGAGGTAAAGAGGAAGGCCCTCACTGAGAGGAAAAGAGGTAAAGAGGAAAGCTTCACCTCACGTGGTGGCTGGAACAAGGGACTCAAAACATAGCAATTATTGTGGGCACGGCAGAAGACCAGGCAGTGTTTTGTTCTACTATGTACAGGGTGATTATGTATCAGAACTGGCTTAATTGCACTTAACATCCACAACATAAAGTCAAATTCCTGGGCCCTAGACAGCTTAATCTTTTTTTTTTTTTAAACATTTTATTAGGGGCTCATACAACTGTTATCCCAATCCATACACACACCAATTGTGTAAAGCGCATTTGTACATCATTCTCAAAACATTTTCTCTCCACTTAAACCCCTGACATTAGGTCCTCATTTTTCTTCTCCCTCCCTGCTTCCCCCTTCCTCATGAGCCCTTGATAGTTTATAAATTGGTATTTTGTCATATCTTGCCCTGTCTGACACCTCCCTTCACCCACTTTTCGGTTGTCTGTCCCCCAGGGAGGAGGTCACATATAGTTCCTTAATAGACCCTGCCAAACTAGTCTTTATACTGAGCGTACCCATGCGTCCTTGCCAAGTGATATTTCTTTATTCTGGTCCTTAAACTGTGCTGCTAATGTGATTTCAATGTGACATCTATATCAGTTCTTCTCCCTGTATTCTCAGTTGGTGTGTAGTTCTGCTAGGACTCAGCCTAACGTATACCAGGGGTAAGAGGGTTCTTTGCTGCATCACTGGCCTGCCCTTGGCTGGTATTTACAAGACTCTAGCAAACTCCCCTGCTACTCTCCTTCTATCTGGGCAAAGTTGAGAAACCGCCAGAGTGAGGAGGTGTGGTGACTTTCAAAGGTTATTGCAACTGCTGCATTTAGCTACCCTTGTCAATACATGGAGAGCCCTAGCAGGTCTGGTCATTTCCTTGTCAAGAGAGTGTCTTTTCAGAGCCTTGGTACAAGGTCAGGTAGTGCCTTCAGGGGCTGTTCCGAACAGGTTGGCCCATAATTAACTGATTTGATACAACACAGTAGAAAAGCATGTGTTTCCTCTAACCTTGAATATCACCCAGCACACATGGGTGCTCATTGACCTGTAAGTTGAGGGCTTTCAAGGAAAGAGATAACTGTGCCCAATAATCTTTCTCACTAAGATTTCACAGCCCTCTATTATCTCACACACTCACTCATAGATTGCCTAGCATAACAGAGTGTATACTTTCTGATAAACCAGGCTTGGGGTCCTTTCTAAACTTTCTCCCCTTAACCCTTTTCAATCACATGCCTGGAAGCCAGGTAAGCAAGTGTATATTATTCTAAGTGTACGAAGGTCAGCCTGAGGAATGGAAAGGTTAATTGACTTGGCCAAGGTCATAAAACACACCACAAAGAGGGCTAAGGACACAATTCAGATCTCTGGAAATGTTTCCCAGGCCAGTGTGGGAAATACAAATGAAGTAAAGACTTCTCCAACTATGTACTGTTACAATCCTGATCCCTCCAGGAAAATCTTGTTCCTCCAATCCTCACTTTCATTTTCACATCACGGCATGCACAGAAAATGACACTACTTGTAGGATTCTTGGGGGATCAATAGGTGGCGAGTCTGTCGTCGGGGAGTAAACAGTTCAAGTCTTAGCCACCCCAGGTCTCTTCAGATTATCCAAAAAAGGAAGGCACAAAAATCTCTGCGGACCCTAATCTATTTGGGGAAATCAATGATGAAGCATGCTGAATGCATCAAAGTCCAAAGAACATGAAAGTACGGCCAGACCCCAAGTTTTGAGATCTCATGGGTCCTTGAGAGTTCTTCAGTACCTAAGATTCACGATCACTCTTCAATGCTGTTTTTAGGTTCCTTCAAGTGGGCTCCGACCAATAAGGACCCCATCAACAACAGAACCGAACACTACACACACCACTGCAAGGGCCTGCACCATCCTCACAATGGCCCCTTTTTGTTGTGGCCACCGTGTCAATCCATCTGGTTGAGGACCTTCCTCTTTGTCACTGTCCCATGTCTAGCTCTATAAGGCAAATGTTTTAAACATATAAAGAACTGACATTTACTTTGTACTTATTTATGTGAACATACTATATTTCAGTAATGTGTATAGCTGTATAGTTGAATATATTAAATGAAATTATTGACTAACACCTCCCCTCGAGAAATATATTTTTGTAAGTCAAAAGATACCCATATAAACACAATGCATCAATGACCAAAGATGGGGTCATAATATGATACTTTCTAGAGGTACTATCAGATGAAGGTGAATATCTTGGACCAACATGGGTTTGAATTCTGACCAATATCTTATCATGTAAGCCTAAGTTAAGAAATTTCAGGGTTTTTTTTTTAATTGTATCATGCACATAACCGCATTTAACCCAAAGAGTTACTGGGACGGAACCAAAGAGTCACTGAATGTAGAGGCAATTAGCATAGTGCCTAGCACAGTGTATTAGTCTAGGTACTTTGGAGAAACAAATCCACGGCGACTCACGTGTAAGAGAGTTTTATGTAAAGAGAAGGTGCATCACGAGAACATCCCAACCCAATGCTGCCCAAGCCCACAAGTCCAACATTAACCCATTAACCCAACACCAGTCCACAAAGTCCTCCACCTCACAAAACAGAGGCAATGATGCCGACTGCAGGAGGAAAGCTGAGTCCATGAACGTGTAAGCATCTCAGCACTAGCAGGGGTCTCCACACGGCTGCTCCAGCACCCAGGGCTGCATCGGGATAGATCCATGCGGCTTCTCCTTGGGGATGTCTTGTAGGAAATCCATCTTGCAAGCTGAAGCAGGGAACTGCTAAGGCAGCTGCACCCGATGCAACCATCACAAAACAAGAGACCCGAGAACTAGAAAGGCGAGGCTCACCACCCATTTATCCCTCCGCCTTTCAACCAGCACCACATGTGATTATTGGCCAGGCTGGCACAATTAACTAACTCACACAGGGTAGACTTGGTCGATCGCTCTTATTTTGATGGCTCTAATCATTATTCTTATTATTAATCTGGCTCTCTCCCAAACATCCCAGTGTAAATTTCCAGGACCCTTGCTGATCTTATCCATACAGTCTGAACATTCTCACAGGAAGTTTTCTAGGAGCTTGCAAATATGACACAACCGTCTCTACTGCCCAGGGAGTGTGAGCAGGGAGAACGGAATCTTGATTGTGACCACATTTATGTGGGATTCTTTCTTTAATTCCACTGGTGCCCGAAGTGTAGTCACCCCACCCATCTCACCTTCTGTTACCCTCCTACCCTCTGAGTTCTGCCAAAGTGAACACAACCATGTCTAGTGACTGCTACCCCATATCTCTAAAAGATACCACTGTCCCAGCCCTGAGGAGTTCAGTAACCCTTCATGCGCCAAAGCAGAGAAGATACTTTGAACCATCTCTTGTGTTACACTTATGACTCGGGAACAAAATTGCCTTTGCCTGTAGCCCAATATTTGATAAATTTTTTAAGTATATAGATGTATGATCAAAATCTGAACAATTCACAGAGCCCTTCAATTAACCCTGGTAGCCCTGGTAGCATAGTGGTTACCAGGTGTTTGCTAACCTCAAGGTCAGCAGTTTGAAACCAGCAGCCACTCTGAGGAAAAAGATGAGGCTTTCTATTCCCACACAGTTACATTCTCAGAAACCCAAAGAAGCCCTGTCCTATAGAGTCACTATTGGTCCATGGCAGGGTGTTGGGTTTGGTTTTGTTTTGTTCCCAAGAGTCTCTTACATTCATTATTTTCCTTGCAAGAAGAGTCAGTTTACTAGATATAGATGAGTTATTGCCCCTCAAACTTTCCCACCCAATTTCTACAAGAATAACCTGGAACCTTTGTACCTGGGAACAGAGCCCCAAATGGCCTGACATGAGAGCAGCATCCCTTTGATGTCGCTCATCTTTTATCTTAGAGAGAAAGGAAGCGCATATGAATTTGGCATCTTCTTCCATATTATGATGTTGATAGAAGAGGATGCATTCTTCATCCACATCTTTGAGTCAGTTTCCTGTCTTTGAGGACCCGTTGGGACACCACAGCAACCTCACGGGAACTCACATCCCAGGTTGGGATCTCAGCCTCAGAATAAATGACTGCTCTCTCAAGAGACTCCTCCTTTGTTAGGGCTTGGGGAAAAATCAATTTCTGGCATATTCCTTCCAACCATTTGTCAAACATGCCCTGGCCTGGCTGGACCCCAGCAATGAATACAGCTCAAGTCTCGACTTGCGTCCCCTCACCCCCAAAAGATTGTAGTACCTCCTCTGGGTCATTATGACGAACCTCCACTTTTATCCTCCGGTCTGCTTGTGCTTTTGCTGGTTCCGTGTGATGGTCTGTTGGCTGAGCACTCAACAGCAGGAGTTTCAGTGTGCGTGCTTACCGATAGAAACCACATATCTTCAATGTATGGGCATGCACAAGGGAAGCGTTTGATCAATGCGTCTTAAAGATAAGGACTTGCATGGAGGTATAGCTTTATATGAAGAAGTATGGGGCTAGCTGAACACATTCAGAGCCTTCCACAAAATAAAACCCATTCAATTAATTCCCTTCATGTACTTAAGCATTTAAAAATAACAGATCTGTATAAATTATTGAATTCCATATTCACACCAATTAAAAATTCTTCAGATGGTTCAGTCAATGGCCCATATGCATTATAGCTCCATCGACTCGCATCTCTCTCATAGCTGCAAGTCAGCCATATGCAGTGACACTGGCTGTGCCAGAAGTCCCCAAATAGTCTCTGGAAATGAATGCCTCTGCATTGTATCTCATAAAAACACCTGTTAATTATAAACCCAGGTCGCCTCAGTCCAGTATTAGCTGAATGACATGAAGCTAATTTCTGAACTGCAGGAAGATCGAGAGGTGCACACAGTGGGCAGAGACCTAATGGAAAAGTAATAAGGTCAGGCCATGTTACTGTTATCTCTGCTTCATGTGGTTTTCCATGAGACAGGTGAAGCTTGCTGCAGTTCTCTGGGACTTAGGGGTTTATAGCCTTAATCTTGATTCCGCTTGAAAGAAACAAAGGAGGAAAGAAAGAAAAAAATCTGCCAGAAAAAAAAAAATGAAGTCCTGAGACATGCTGCAACATGGTTCAACCTTGAAAATATTAGACTAAATGGAAAACAATATCATAGAAAAATCACATATTCTATTTTTTGGTGTCAATGAAATGTCTGGACTAGGTAAATCCACAGAGACAGACAGTAGATTCGTGAGGACCAGGGGCTGTGAGGAGGGAGAATGAGGAGAGACTGCTAGCAGGAACGGGGCTTCTTGTGGAGATGACCAAAAGATCCTAAAGAGAAGTAGTAGTGATGGTTGTACGCGCTGTGAATATACTAAAGACCATTGACTTGTATACATCGAACTTGTAAATCTAATGAAATTCTAATTATACCTTAATGAAACTGTTATAAAGGGAACATAAGGGCCAACTATAATGGTACATTAAGTAGGAAATAAGAAGGGAGAAGACCGAAGAAGAATGGATGCCTTTGAACTATGGTGCTGACAAAAGAAGATTGAAAGTATCACAGACTGCCAAAAGAATGAACAGATCTGTCTTGGAAGTACAGTGAACCCTCGTTTATCGCGGTTAATCGGTTCTAGACCCTACCGTGATAAATGAAATTCCGCGAAGTAGGATTCCTTATTTGT
>NW_022111369.1:97600726-97621791 GCF_000313985.2 Echinops telfairi | reverse complement strand
TGGCAGTAATGACAGAGCATGCGCTGTTACCCAAAAACCGCGATAGAGTGAAGCCGCGGAGGTCGAAGCGCAAAGTGGCGAGGGTTCACTGTACACCCAGAGTGCTCCTTAGAAGCCAGGATGGCAAGAGTTCATCTCATGTACTTTGAGCCTGTTATCGGGAGAGACCAGTCCCTGGAGATGGCCATCATGCTTGGTAAAGCAGAGGGCAAAATGAGGAAAGGAAAAAGAGGAAAGTCCTGGACAAGATGGATTGATACAGTGTCTATAACAATGGGCTCAAGCATAAGAACAATTTTGAGAACGGTGGCAGTGTTTCCTTCTGCTGCACCTGGGGTCCTTATGAGCTGAACCGACTAAAGGCATCTTGTGAGAATAAGAAGATGGATGGGGATTTGAATAGCTGTCGTGAGAAGAAAGTAGAGTAGAGCTTGGTGGTTACATGGTAGAATTCTTTCCTTCCATGTTGGAGACCTGAGCTTAATTCCCAGTCAATGCACCTCATTCATAACTACCACTAGTCTTCAGTGTGGGCTTCTTATTATACTGATACTAGACAGGCGCCCAGACTAAGACACACTACGAAGAAAGGCCTAGGGATGTACTTCTGAGCATCACCCTTTGAGCACAGTGGCTCCCCATGCAACTAGATATAAGGTAGAGAGAGACATATGGTTGAGGTTTGCATCAGTTGGGGACCCAGTCAAAGACTACTAGCATCAAGCGATATCTACTGGGAAGGCTATAGGAGGGCAAATAAAGTACAAGAGCCAGCCACAGACGAAATGCTCAGAAGAGATCAACTGCAATCACCCATTCCTGGACAAGTTTGCAGAATAAACATATCCCCGATGTACGTAATGTCCTATTCATCCTTCTCGGAGTTCACTCTGAAACGTGGCCCTTTGCAAGCCTTGAAGATGTGTGCATGCCCGGTCTTTCTTTGTTGCTCTCTCCCCCTCATTGGCTTTTCTAGTAATTTTGATTCAGGTAGAGAAGAGTCCGCTTTGCCTGTGCTGTTCATTATGGAAATTGATTTGACCCTCATTTGCATCTATTTGCACCACCATCAAGCTGATTTAGAAGCCCAGGGTGGTGGCAGCCTCCTCTGAAGCTTGCAGATTGGTTCTAAATACGGAGCCCAGCTACTTTCCAAGCAGTTCTGAGGAGTATGTTCTCTTGCCCTTTTGATTTCTGCACAACACAGGCAGAGCTTCAGAAAAAATACAACCCATGGTAAAAGAAAGAGGAAACCTTTGTTGCCTTCTGCTATAAATAGCCTGCATTCCCCCGCCATTCCTCCACACTGCTAGTCAACCCTGTCCTCCCAAGTTACAGCCCAGGCGTGTGGATCAGGTGGCCCTAGGCAAGCTTGGGGGTTCTGAATGGGCAGCAAAGGAGTTAAATCTTAAACAGTCCATTGTGGCCGGTGTCCAGGAATTATTGCAGCTACACTGGCCCCCGGGAAGTTCTCTCTCCCCAGGAAGGCAGGGCTGAAGGCTGCGCCCTGTGCCAAGCACGGTGATAAGTACGGAGGGGAATGCAGGTTTTACCTGGCTTAGCTGTTCTTGCTCTCTCTTGCATTTCTCTTTCAGCGACAACTCTGGGCTGATTACTGGCTTTCTAGCCAACCTGTCTTCCCACCTGCTCTATTCGGTCTCTTCATTGGTTCTGCGACAATCTCTACCCTCTCTTTGCTATTTCCACTCTGATTTATTGTCAAAATGGAAGTAGATTTATTGCTTTAGTGACTGTAAAAGCATTGAATTCTCATGGTTTTAAAAAAATCAGTTTATATAGAAATGGAGGAAAATGGACATCCAAGGGAACCATGCTTTCGACGCTCGGAGAAATTCACCCGCCCTCCAATCACACTCTTCAAACACAAAGATTGGTTTTAAAAAAAAAAAGGAACCAAGAAGACCTATCTATTTTTCACTTAGAAATCCATCGTGTGCATCTTTCCGTTTCAATAAATATATATCTACACTACCAATTTTAGCAATCTCTATAAATGCATCCATAATATGTACACTTATCTATGAATCAGAACTGACTCTATAGCTGTGGGTTTGGCTGGGTTTTTGCTGCTTCCTTCAGATTCTTGTGTCTATGTGCTCACGGATAATGTACCCAGTTACTTGTTTCTTCCTTTGCTTCTAAAATTATTCAGAAGCTCTTGTTCCATCCTCAAGTTCTGAAAGGTCTCTCAGCCGCACCTGACATCTGGACCTCCCACTGCCCTAGAGTGTCTGCTCATCTGAAGTTACCCATTTTAGGTGTGATGCCTCAAGTCTATTCTACTTGATAACAGGATGGATCTGGGAAGAATGGAATGAACGAACATCTTCACTGGTGCTTGCTGTTAGTTACTCTCGAGTGCCAGGATAGAACTGTTCCAGAGAGGGACTTGGGCTGTCATCCACACGGAGCTTAGTGTGCTGGAACCACTGGGTGAGAGTTTGCACGGTCTACATTCAGGATAGGCTTCATTGGCAAATGGCTTGTATTTGGTTTAAATAGACTTTAGAAGTAACTGGAAATGGCATTTCTCTTCTCCAAGTTGTCTGCTCATAAAACTCTAAGATGTGGACTAAGATGAAGATATATATATAATTATAGCTATAATTTGGTCTCAAAGTTACTCTCCTTGAAAATTGCCATTATTCACTAGGTAAATCACCACCTGTCTGTCAGTTTGTCACAGTTTGGTGTCATATTTATATGGGATATATTTATACCTATATATTATTAGTACATATATGTGTGTGTAATAAGAACCAGTGTATATATGGTATATGTATATATATATATATATATATATATATATATATATATATATATATATATATATATTCCTGTCTTCTTAGTTTTTCTTAATCTGGGTGCTTTGTTAAATCATGTCTACTATGAGTCATTGTTCTAGTATCTGAAATCCTGATGGCATAGCTTCCAATATCATAGCCACACACAACACAACACATCACACGCACGTGTGTGTGTGTGTGTGTGTGTGTGTGTCCCTCTTGTTCTGGTGATTTCAGTGACATTAATTTGAAGCAAGTCTGGGAATTTGTAATTGAACAAGTAATCCAGATGAATCCTTTGATCAGTCAGCTTAGAACAAATCTGGTAGCCATCCATCTCTTTGCTTCTCATATGAGATACTAGAGGACCAAATGGATAGTTAAGTATGCCTACATGGACACTGAGGTGCAAAACAAGAGGTGGTGTCTATCATTCCTGATCCTAAGCCTGCTGTCATTTAACTGTTCCAGAACTATTTATTTCAATGATTTTTTGAGGATAAGACTTCTGAATAGAGGGTTGTAATGGAAAGTACTTTTACCCAGCAGCTGCCATTAAGTGGATTCTCATTCATGGAGACATGATGTACAAGAGAGCATTCACGGAGACATGATGTACAAGAGAGCATCCTGTGTGATGCTCAAGACTGATAGCATATACAAGTCCATAATATTGTGCCAATCCACTTCACCAAGTTCTGCCTCCTCTTCACTGTCCCTGGATCTCACTAAACTGGATGCCTCTTCTAGAAATGCAGCCCTCCTGGTAGTGTGTACAAAGCAAGTAAGTCTCACAAGGTTTTGTTGTGATCAATAAGTCTTCATTAATTAATTTGTAGAAGAATATCATTAAACCTTCCTTGTTAGTTTATCTTTGTCTGGAGGTCTTGCTAAAACCTGTCCACCATGGAACATCTTTCTGGTATGTGAAATCCTGGTGGCATAGCTGCTAATTTCATAGCAACACACAAGCCACCATAGTATGACAGACTGACAGACAGGTGGTGGTTTACCTAGTACATCATGGTATTTCTAAAGGAGATCAACTCTGAGGACCCCCACCCCAAAAGGATCTTTTATTGCCTCTTAGACTATATATCATGCAAATGGCTATTTACATCCTCTGTGAGTGTGTTTATATGTGTACACAGGACTTTATGTTGGTATTGGAAGACTATTTATACTCAAACATGTTTATAGAACCAATAGTACAAGAATAGAGGTTTTGAAGAACTTTTTCTAGAAGTAAACCCAAAGAGGGGGAAACGAGTTTAATCAAAATCAAAATTGTCCTTATATTTGAGTCTTTCTCCCTCTGTGAAGAAATGCTGCAGCAAACTTTCCACTTCTGTTGGGCCAGGAAGTGCATGGAAACATGGAGCCCGCAGACAGAAACAAGACTGCACAAAACAACCTTCCAGAAGGGTCTATTTACAGAGTCGGTGGTGATATTTGCATACAATAACTATCTGGAAGATTTCTTTAACACAAGACCTTATGAAGAAAACAAAACTGATTATTTAAAATGTGTCAACATAATGGACTAGGAATTGTGATGGATGCATTCCATTTTCCGTAAAATAAGGCAATTGATCCAGTGGGCACAACTTCAGATGATGTACTCTGCCTTAGGCAGGGTTCTTTAGAGAAGAAAATTCAGTGAAGTTTATATATGTGTGTGTGCATATAATATATATATACTAGCTCATACAGTAATAAAGGTGGGAAACTTCCAAATTCAGGCAGATTCTAAGACCCTGAGCCAGATGTTCAACTAGAGTCTTCTCCTGACTCATGTAACTACGGGGGCTGATGAATTCAAGATCAGCAGGAAGCCTACAGGCATGTGGCCACAGAAACAAATGAATGAAAAGTAGGCATGTCAGATGGCAGGCTACTCTTGACTTCTTAGGATCAGCAAGAAATATGGCAGGCTATTGGCTAAAGTCCAAAGAACTGAAGATATAAAAGCCAGACACAGGGTCAAGACCTAGCAAAAAGCAAGCATATTTTTCCACCACATCCACTTACATTGGAAGTAGGCGACATACACAAGGAAATTCCGTTGATTGGCTGCAGGTAGCATATCTCATGTTGGATGTGATTACATTGTGTTAGATCGCAGCATGCAGGACTAGTAGGCCTTACCTTCCAGGCCACTGAGAATGCTGGCCCAGCCAATTTGACATGAAATCATAATTATCACATGTTCTTTAGTTCACGTCTTGTGGAAGGTGAAATGGCCTTATCTGTTTTTACGGTACCCATTATCACATGGTGTCCAAACCAGTGACAATATTTTTTTTGCAAAAGCAATGCAATAATGGGTTCATATACATGCTATTCACTGGTGTAATTACCTAGATATTTAGTAGTTTGTAAGGGCCTAGGGAGAAACATTTACATCAGAGCATTTAATCCTGCTTCTTTTGAGAGGAAATTGAGTCTTTCCATTTGTCATTGCAAGTCTGTTATGTGCCTTCTGTGCACTGGCAGGTACTGAAGGTATGATGATGTTGGGTCTCTCTGTATTTCCGCTGTCTATGAACACAAAGAAGACAATCTTTAAAAGATAGAGTATCCCTTGATATATCTTTTAGTACCCTTCTCTTCAGTAGAACTTGTTGATAGAAGACAATAAGTATGCATACACACAAATTACGTGCCCAAATGACATAAAGCTGATGAAAATTGATGTTCAGGTTACCACATATCCAACCGAGGTGTTGTAAGAAGCGGTTCATACCTGATATGAGTGGTATATATGGATGATAGAAGATTAAAGTTTCAACTGATAATTTTTATGATTCAAGAACAGCCATAAAGTGAGGAATGAAGCCACTAACATAATTAATAATACTTTCCTTTTGTTCAACCACTTAGTATTTGTGAACACCCAGAAATCTGGAAGACAGCTAGCTGGCCGCCTGGTAGGAAGAGATCCATATTTGTGTCCATTACAAAGAAAAGCGAATGAACAGGATATGGAAATTATGAAACAATATCATTAAAATCACACACAAGTAAATTTTTGATGGAGATCATTTTAAAATGACTGCAACAGTACATCAAAAAGGAGCTACCAGAAATTTGAACAGATTCAGAAGAGCATGTTAAATAAGTGACACCATTTCTGAAGCCTTAGAGATCTTGGGGAAAGGAAGAGAACACCAGGAATGGATTTGCACGTGTCTTATTTTCTGTGCAAAAGCATTCTGCTTCGTGGATCATAAAAAAATTATGGCTATCATTGAGAAAAATGGGAATTCCAAAACTGTTGATTGTGCCCAGAAGGAAATTGTACCCAGACTAAGAGACAATGGTTGGAATAGAAAAATGAATATTGTGTGGTTTGAAATAAGCAAAAATGTGCATCAGGGTTATGTGACTTGACCATATTTATTAAATTTATTTGATGAGCAAATAATCCAAGAATCTGGAATATATATATATATTTTTTTTAGTTATTAAAAGATCATTTTATTGGGGATTCTTACAACTCTTGTTACAATCCAATCATCGATTGCATCAAGCATGTTTGTACGTACATTGCCTTCATTCTTTTCTAAACATTTACTTTTTATTGAGGCCTTGGTTTCAGCTCCTCAATTTTTCCCTCCCACCCCCCATCCTCATAACCCCTTGATAGATTATAAATTATTATTACTTTCATATCTCACGCCGGCCGCTATCTGCTTTCCCCCATGTTTTCTGTTTATCTTCCCCCTGGAGAGGGGTTGTTGGTTATATGTCAATCATTGTGATTGGTTCCCCCTTGCTCCCTTCCTCTCCCTCTCTTCCCCCTACCTTCCTGGTATCACTATTCTCACACCTGTTCCTGGATTCCATGTGTCCTGAGCTCCCTTCTCTTATCTATATCTATATCTGTGTACATGCTCCGGTCTAATCTGAATTGAGAAGCAGCCCTGGTGTCACAATAGTTGGCGGTGAGGAAGCCTCGAGGAACCAGAGGAATTTTGTGTGCTTCACTGATGCTTTACTGCACCCTGGTTGACTCATCCCTTCCCTTTGGGCCCTCTGTGGGGCGGTTGTTCCATTGTCTACAGATGGGTTTGGGTCTCTGCTCCACCTCCTTTGTTCTCAACAATGTTTTTGTTTGTTTGTTTGTTTGTTATATGTCTTCTGATGCAGATTACTCAGTTCCAATAACGCCTCGTGATTGCACCAGCAGTGTGCTTCTGCCATGTGGGCTTGTTGCTCCTTTGCTGAATCCACAAAAATAGAGGTATTGGTTTATGTACATATATTTATATGGCAATACACTGAGGTAATGGATGGACTTAGGGCCTCTGCTCACACCCTCCTTCAATACAAGAACACTTTGTTCTAACAAATTGAAAGCCAGAGATGTTCACCCTCCTAACACAATCGCTGAAGACAAAATGGGTGCATAAGCAAATGTGGTGAAGAAGGCAAATGGTGCCCAGCTATTAAAAGATTTAGGGTCTGGGGTCTTAAAGCCTTGAAGTTAAACAAGCAGCCATTCAGCAGAGAATCTAGACTATATTAAAATGAAAGCAATACCAAGATTGAAAAGAAGACTCATTAAGAACCTGCAAAATACAGATGACCCCATTGAATAGTTGAAAGCAGGGGATTTGAAAAGCTGAATTGATGAGGATTAAAGACTATAACCTTGAGTATGGATTTTTTTTCAATATAAAGAAAACAAAAATCTTCATAACTAGATAAACAATATCTCGACAAAGAAAAGAAAGACTAAAGTTTTCAAGGATCTTATTTCACTTGGGCTCACCTGTAATATCCATGGAAGGAGCAGTCAAGAATTCAAACAACATATTTCATTGGACGGATTTACTGAAAAGACCTCTTGAGAGTGTTAAAATCAAAGAAGTCTCTTTGAGAAGTAAGATGTGTCTGACACAAGCCATATATTTGCAAGCAACTTACAAAGTTGGATAACAAATAAGGAAGCCCAAAAAAGAATTGAAGGTTTTGAATTTTTGTTTTGGTGAAAATATTGAACATATATGGAATGTATCAGATTGAACATGTCTGTCCGGAAGGAAGTGCAACCAGAATGCCATTTTAGAAGAAAGCATGGCAAGACATTACCTCAACTATTTGAGACCTGCTATCATGAAGGACATGCTCTTGGAGGACACCATATTTGGCAAAATAGAGGTTCGGTGAAAAGAGGATGCCAATCAATGGCTGAAACAATGGGCTCAAAAGCAACAATTGAAAGTATGGGGTAGCACTAGGAGGTGTTTTATTTAGGATGCATAGGGGTACTTACAAGTCCTTGATGTTACAGGACAACAATAACTGTCACAGATCAAAATACAAGCATTAAGGCAACTTGCAACTGTTGATTCCAATCCTCATGTAGCCAATTGTATTAAAACAACACACATTCATACCAGCTTTTATCTATCGATGGTATTCAGTTAGAATCCACCGTTTGACTATTGTGAATAGAGCTACATGAACATTAGTGTCAATGCTACGTCCACATCAATGTTGACAATGTCTTCTAGATTTTCTATTCCCTTGTTGATCTTCTACCTAAATGTCTTATCAACCAAGGAATATGAAGTGTGGCCGTCTCTTCAGTATTGCTATGTCATTAGTTTTCAGGTGCCCTTGAGTCTGTTCTAACCCTCTGTATGACAGAACCGAACACTGTATGGTTTTTCAATATCATCACAATCTTTATGTTTGAGTCCCCTGTTGCAACCAAGCTTCCAGTAAATTTCATTGAAGTCTTCCATATTTTTTTTAACATCAATCCTATGTTTAAGGGTACATGGACTAACTTTAGATTTTTACATATTAGTTATTTATTTTATTATAACATAGGTAAGGGTTTACATTTCAGAGCTTAAATTGTGTATTCAAGAGTCTAAAACTCCTAATCAACCCCCTACCTCTTTATCCTTTATCCTTTCCCTACCTCTTGATTTCCCTTATCTCCTCTATGGATCACCATCTTCCACTTCACCCAAGTCAACATCCATCAACCGGATAGCCCCTTACTTTATCCTAGCTCCCTTCCTTGCCAACACTCACAGCTTTAACAATCTCCAAAATCTGTTCTCTTGTTAGGAAAGTTTTCATATTCTTTAATCTTTGTTTCATTTTTTTTGGAAGGGGGGGAATTGCTTCTAGCAATCTTTTCTATATATATATATAATAGCTTTATTGACATATCTTACATAATCCAGTATATCCATTCACACATAATTCTGTTGTTCAATTCCATCTAGTGGGATTATACAATTATCAGTGCTATCAGCTCCCCACTCTCCCTCTCCGACCCCCTATTTTCCCAAACCCTCAGGAAAACATTACTCCTGTTACTGTTTCTTATTGGCTTATATATTTGACTTTCATATACCAAACAATCTGAAATAAACAAATGAGCATATGCACATCTAACATGATTAATGAGGTAAAACAAATAACAACCTTAATAGTATGTAGAGGAAATATTAAAGAACTAGTGAAATATGTGGTTCATTAGTGTCATACTGCACCCTGGATTTATCATCTCTTCTGTGTGGCCCTCCTGAGATACTGTCCAACGACCTTGAAGGTGATAATTTTGGGTCTCCATTGCATCCATGTCCCTTCACATCGAGTTACTTGCATGTTTTTGAATTTCCGATATCTCTTCCCATTGACACCTCATGAACACATATGCTGGTGTGCTTCTTCCATGTGGGCCTTTTTTGTTTTTCTGTTAAATGGCCACTTGCTTAATTGGAAGCCTTTAAGATCCCAGACGCTATATCTTTTGATAGTCAGCCACCATCAGCTTTCTTCACCACATTTGCTTATGTACCCATTTTGTCCTCAGCGATCATGTCAGGAAAGTGAGAATCATACATTGCCACATTATTAGAACAAACCATTTTTGTACTGGGGCAGGATGTAAGTAGAAGGCCAAAGTCTAACTGCTTCCTTGTACAATTTGTATATATATTTATTATTTTCCCCCTCCTACCCCACAGTTCTGTTTACCCATAATTCACATTTCAGGAATTCCTCACAGATACAATTCAATGTCAAGAAAGCTATGCCCTCCTCACTGTCAATTTTAGAACACTTCCTATTCTCTTGTATCTGTCACTATTGGCTTCTCCCTTCCCTCCCCTTCTCCCCTCCCATGGCCCCCAGGAACCACAGGTCCAGTCACTGCCTCCTTAAGGTTGCCTATGCTGGATTGCTTGTATAGATAAACATCAATAAAACATACAAATAGTCACAAATTTAACAAGAATAATGACCCAGAGCAGATAAATACTTCTATGTTTAAAGAATGAAAAGAATATGTTAAAAATCGTCAGAGAAAGAGGGACTGGAATGATGTATGTTTCCTTATAAAAGTGATTTCAAATAATTGATCCTTCACTTTAGCATGCAAGATGGACTTTTCCAGGTGCATAGTGGTTACACATTGGGCCGTTAAACACCAGGTCTTCAGCAGTTCGAAACCACTAGTTGCTCTGCAGGAGAAAGATGAAGCTTTCTACTCCTGTAAAGAGTTACGGTATTGGAAACCCATATGACCAGTTATACCCTATAGGGTTACTATGATTTGGAATGCACTAGATGGCAGTGTATTTGTTTGTTTGTCTGTCTGTTTGTTTTGTGGGGGAAGGGTTGAAGGAGATGTTTTTCTTTTTCTGACATAATTACATAATGCCCAAAGTAAGTCAAGAGTCCCGGTTCTCACTTTTAAGGATTGCTCTAGCTGTACTCTTTTCTGAGACAGGGTTGTTTATTCTTCTGGCAGTCCGTGGTAGTCTCAATATTCTTCTTCAACATCATAAAGCATATGTGTCCATTCTCCTGTGGCTTTCTTTGTTTGGTGTTCACTTTCCACATACACATGAGGCAATTGAAAATACCATGGCTCGGGTCAGACACACATTAGTCCAAATAGGGACAACTTGGCTCTAACACTTGAAAGAGGTTTTATGCAGCAGATTCACCAAATCCAATATGCCATTTGATTTCTTGACTACTGCTTCCACGAGCATTGATTGTAGATCCAAGCAAAATGAAATCTTTGACAACTTTCCTATTTTCTCTTTTATCATGATTTCGTTGGTCTATTGGTCCAGTTGTGAGATTCTATTTTTTTTCCCATTACATTGAGTTTCAATCTAAACTAAAGGATGCAGCCTACGGTTTTCTTTAGTAAGTGCTTCAAGCCCTTACTTTCAGCAAACAAGGTGCTCATTTTCATTTCACAGGTTGCTAACATGCCTTCCTCCAATACTGATGCCCAATTCTTCTTCATGTCGTCCAAGTTTTCAGATCATTTTCTCAGATTACGGATTGACTAAGTATGGTGAAAAGCAACAGCTCTGACACACACTATTTCTGATTTCATAACATGGAGTGTTCCCTTGTGCTGCTCACAAGACTGTATCTTCATACAGTATCTATGTACTGGTTCTAAAGGAGTACAATACAGTGTTCAGGAATTCCTATTCTTAGCGATGTTATCCATAATGTGTTATGATCTACAAGGTTGAATGCCTTTACAGACTCAATAAAACATAAGTAAACATCTTTCTGGTATGCTCTGCTTTCAGTCAAGAGCCACCTGTCATCAGCAATGATAACCCTATCTCACAACCTCATCTGAATCTGACCTGAATTTCTGGCAGCTGCCAATGTACTCCTTCAGTTGCTTCTGAATTATCTTCTGCAAAATTTTACTTTTATGCAATGTAAATTTTTAGTTTGAAAATACCTAAATTCTTTTAAATCACAGTTCTTCAGAATGAGGACTACATGGATTTCTTCTAGTCGGACAGGCACTTGTCTTCCAAATTTCTTGGCATAGACTAGTGAGTGAATATTTCCAGTGCAGCATCAGCTTGTTGAGATATCTCGGTTGATAGTCTATCAATTCCTGGAGTCTTGTTCTTTGCTGATGCCTAAGTGCACCTTTGACTCCTTCCTTTAATACCAATGGTTCTTGATCATATGCTACAACTTGAAGTGGTTGTATGTCAATGAATACTTTTGGTACAGTGATTCTATGTATTCCTTCCATTAATTTTTATGCTTCCTACATCATGCAATACATTAACTAGGATTCTTCAGCATTGAAGCATGAGATTTTATTTTATTTCTGCATTTCTTTCAGCTTGAGATATACTGAGTGTCCTCTCTGCTTTGATTTTTAACTCTGCCATTGCACATTTCATTATTATACTTTACTTTGTCTTCTTCAGCTGACCTTTGATATTTTCTGTTCAGCTCGTTTACTTTTATATTTCTTTCATCTACTTTAGCTGCTCTATTATCAATTGCAAATTTCCGAATCTCTTCTGACCTTTCGGCCTTCTAGCACAGGGGTTGGAAAACTTTGAACCAGCAGAGCCCATTCTGTCTCTCACAATTTACATTTTTTTCAAGAGCTCTAAACATATTTACAAACAAATGAAATTGATGTTCTATTTCACTTTAGAGCCTCGTGTATGTACCAAGAGAGCAGCATTGGGCTTGATTGTCACTGTTCGCCAATTCCTGTTATAGTCTTTTCTTTCTTTTCCCCCCTATCTTTTAATGATCTTTACCTCCTTCATATCATCCCACAACTTGTCAGATGTTTGGATAGTGTTGTTCAATGTTCCATATTCGATTTTGAAAATGCCTCTAAATCCGATTTTGAAAATGCCTCTAAGTGCAAGTAAGTCATTTTTAAGATCTTATTTTCATTTTTGTAGACTGGTTTTACTTATCTTTAGTTACAATCTAATCTTACCTATGAGCAACTGATGGTTTGTCTCACAGTCAGTCCTGGCCACATTTAGCTAATGAAATTGGACTTTTTCAGCATCTCTTTTCATATATGTAGTCAATTTTATTCCTGTGTATTCCATCTGGCTAAGCCCAAGCAGATAGTCTCTGTTTATGTTGTCGAGAAAAGATTTTGCAATGAAGAAATCCTTGGTCTTGAAAACTTCTATCATCCAATCTCCAGCTTCATTCTTTTACCCAGGCCATATTTCCCAACTAATAATCCTTCTACATTTTCAACTTCCCCACAGTGATTACCAATAATTATCAATACATCGTGATTACAGTCTTGATCAATTTCAGTGTGAAGAAGTCGGCAGAATAAATTTCTCCAACACAGCCTTTAGTGATTGGTGGTCAAATTTGAATAATAGTTGGTTAACTGGACTTCCTTGTAGGCATTTAGACATTAACCTATCACAGACAGCATTATACTTCAAGATGGTTCATGTGATATCATTTCTCTTGATTTGCCATACCTGGCATCATAAACCATGTGATTGTCTGACTCAAAATGACCAATAACTGTCCATGTTAGCTCACGAATGCTGATATAATGATCTTTATGTGTTCCATTTCATTTTTGAAAACTCAATTTTTTGTATTTCATACTTTGGGCATTCCATATTCCCATTAGTTATGGATATTTGAAGCTCTTTCTCCTCATTCCACAATTAAAGATCCCTAACCCTTTGCCCCATTCCTATTATTAAGGTCAATGCTACTTTGCGGAGGCAGTTCCTCTCCCATCGCATTGTGAGCACCTGCCGTCTTCTGGCAGTAAATCGGACAGTGTTTTACAGCTATTCCACAGATTTTCTACGGCTAGTCCCTCAGACATGGACAACATTTCCTCCTTCCTACTCTGCTTTCTTAAGTTTGGATGCTCTTTTGACATTTGCTCACCATGAGTTACCCTGCTGGTATTTGAAATAATGGTGGCCTACCTCCAACATCACAGCAGCAGAACTCACAACACTACAACAAGCTGACAATGAGTGCTGGAGGTCTGCCTCAGAAACGACTTAATTCTCCCTTCTGCTCTATTAGCATTTGCTTCACGGGTGTTTGGAGTTCTGCATATATTTTTTACTTAATGAATTGGCTCTTTAAGTTCCATAATATTTTTTCCTTTTATCTGATAACTGATTTTGACTTAAAATCCATTTTGTCAAATATCAATATGAGCCAGTGAACTTTTGGGGAGGAGGGGGCACTCTTTGAAGGGCATATGTCTCTTTACTTTCATCTTCAGTTCATTTATATCTTTTTCTTCAAAATGGATTTCTTGTAAAAAAGCATATCAGGGTAAGTTAAAAAGTATTGTTACAAGGATACAGCTATGATGTGCATGCATTTATTCCATGCAAAACAATTTTTAAACATGTCTTTGCTCACAGTGAATGTATGTAGACAAGTTCTTTCAGTGATACCTTTGTCTTAGTTGCTTTAGGGGGACTTTAAAAAGAAGGGTCCAAACAAAACAGTGGCTTCAGAGGCGATCTGCTGGGCCAGGCCAGTGCAAGGCAGAGACGCCATCACAAGAGGTAACAGTGACTGTTTTCTGGAATCCCCAAAGGATAATCTTGATAGATTTTCTTGATGGACACAGGTGATCATGGTGCTTATGAAGAAAATGTTTTCAGAAAACTGAAAAGAACATTGGTGCAAAGGAAGGCCAGAAAAGTTGCATTTCGACTTTTTCTCCCCATCAAGACATTGGCCCTTCATGTGACTCTTTTTAATATGATTGAATTATTGAAACCTCTGACATGTGAATTGCATGTCAATAGAACTGTTAAAATAAGAAAAGACAATGGCCATGCTCATTCATTGAGGTTAAGAAAGGCTGTCCTATGAGAAGGTCATTGGGAAATCTTATCCAAGCAACGCTTTAGTCTTCATATCACTCTTCAAGGCTTCTTTTGGTTTCCCAAATGCAAAGGACATTGAAAGGAAGCGTGAGGTATGCCCTCTGAGAATGTCAGAGCTGCCATTTTGAGCTGCTCTGATTTGAAAGTACAGACCTCATCAGAGAAAGGTTACAGAAATGGAAACACCACCTTCAGACCTGCATGGACCTCAATGAAGGACAGGTGAAAGAACAATAGCTGCACATTTTTATTATTTTTACTTAGAAAAGCTTTTTAAGTGATTTGTTGCACTAATTTTGTACTTTGTTTAGGTAGATCATGTTTTCTTAACCATTTTTTCAACATATGCCTTTTGGTGGATGAATTTAATGCACTCACATTAAAGATAATCATTAATGGAAAAAAGCATCTTTCATCTTGTTATCTGTTTTCCGTGTGTGTTACCTGGTTTACTCCTTTATTTCATCATATACTTCCTTTATATATGAATTTAATTTTAAAAATTTTTGTAGTGAATCATTTTAATTCTTTTTCATTACTTTTATGATGTTTTTTTTGGAATTGCAGTTTTGATTACCATAGGTATTTTATTTGCTATCTTACATTATAGTCGCCTTTTGTTTAAGTTAAAAGCATAACATCAATGGCATAAAAGCAGTATAGCATCAATATGTATCATGGATAATAGTCACAGCAGACATGTGGAGTTATATTATTTGTGCCTTCGACATTAGATGAGTGGTGTCTTAACCTTCCATGACAAACAAAACCCAGTCCTCCAAAGGCTGGGTCTGAGACCTGTCGCTCAGCAGCTACTCTCAATTTAATTTATTTTAATTTAAACAAGAAGAGATACCAACATTTCACTCCATATATTTAGCATTATGATGGATTCCAGTATGAAAAAGTTGCCATAATTTTGTTCTTGGCATTTTGCCAAGCTCACTTGCACTTCTATGTGCACTTCACCCCCCCTTTTCGTGTCCTCATGTTCCCAGGTCCCTCGTGCTGGGTCTGACTCTGAAAAACCTCACAGTGACGTGTCCCATTTAGGTTTTCACTTCAGAAAACAAAAACTCTTCTATCCCCGGTTAAAGAATCGATTCCAAAGGACATTGATTCTCTTCTTAGGTGCCATCAAGTTGGTTAACACTCACACAGACCGTGTGTCCAGCAGAAGGAAGCACTGCCTGACCCGCCTCCAGCCTCACAGTTGTTCTTATGTGTGAGTCTATTGTTGCAGCCATTGTGCTAATCCATCTTGCCCAGGGCTCTCCTTTTTTCCCTACCCCTCTGCTTTATCAAGCATGATGTCCTTCGTGAGGGACTGGTCCCTGGGTGAGACAAAATCTCACCATCCTTACCTCCCAAGAGCACTCAGATGGTACTTCTTCCAAGCCAGATTTTTTTGGTCCTTTTGGTAAGTCATGGTTTCAGTATTCTTTGCCAGCACCATAATTCAAATGCAGGGATTCTTCTTTGGTCTTCCTAATTCAATGTCCAACTTTCACATGTAGATTAGACAAATGAAAATACCTTGATGTGGGTCAAGTACACCTTCGTTCTCAAAGTAATGTCCTTGCTTTTCAACACTTAAAAGAAGTCTTGTGCATGAGATGTACCCAATACAATGATTCGATTGATCTCTCGATGCCACTTACATGGGTATTGATTGTGGATCCAAGCAAGACAAAATTCTTGACAATTTCAATCTTTTCTCAAATGAATAAATTCCTTTGAAATGTTGAAGAACAATTAGGTCACCATGAAAACCAAGTTGTGCCTGACCCAAGCCATGATATTTTCTATCACTGGATATACATATGAGAGTTGGACTTTGACAAAAGAATACCAAAAAATGCCCCATTCAAGTTGGAAATAGAGAGGAAGGAACAGTAGTTGGAAAATATGGTCTTGGTTTTAGAAACAAAGCTGGAGATCACATGATAGAATTTTGTACGAACAGCTCCTTTTTTTTCAACCACATACAGGGTGAGTATATACGTGAACTTCAACAGATAGAACACAGCTGGATTACAAAGAAATTGCATTGCCTACACCTCTGGAAAGAGAAGATGGAAAAGCTCAAATCAGCAGCCAAAGCAAGGCTGGGGGATAACTGTGGAACAAACCATCAATTGTTCATATGTAAATTCAAGCTGAAGTAGAAAAAAATTAAAACCAGTCCATGAGAGTCAAAATTCAACTTTGAATATATCCCACCTGAGTTTTGAAAATCACAAGACTATATTTAAAACATTTACCACAACTGATTGATGATTAGATGAGCAGTAGGATCACATCAGGAACATCATCATAAAGAAAACAGAGCTCATTTAAAAAGACAGGAAAGAGAAATAAACCAAAGTAGATGTGGGAAGAGACCCAGAAATTTCTTCTGAATTGTAGAGCAATTAAAGGGAATGTAAGATGATGAAGTAAAAGACCTGAGTAGAAATTCACCAAGGGCAGCTCAAGAAGACAAAAATACTATAATGAAATGTTCAAAGACTACAACCATAATATTACTCCTTCAGTCTTTCAAGTTAGGGTCAGAGTTTCCTTTGATGTTACTGCTAGGTGCCATTGAGTGGGTCCTGACTCAAAGTGACCCTATGTACTATGGAACGAATCCTGTGCCATTCTCACAATTTTTCTTACTTAAGCCCATTCATGCAGCTATGATGTCAATCCACCCGGTAAAGGTCTTCTTTTTCACTGCCCTACTGCTTTATCAAGCATGATATTCATCTCCCAGGACTGGTCTCTCGTGAAAACATGCCCAAAGTACATGAAACAAAGTCTCACCATCCTTGCCTGTAAGGAGCATTCTGGCTTCCTTTCCCTTTGATAGTTGTAAAAAAATTAAGGACCAACTTCATACCCATAAAATATAGATGTAGACAGATTTTTGTGTACCTTTTTAGGCGCTCACAAAGGACTAGTTTTGAAATTTTTCATCAACCATGAGTAACAGACCCCAGTTAGAAACTTAAATGTGTACCCTGTTAATATCATCTTGGATCACTATAATCACTCTTTATATTGTTTGGTGCTGAGTAAATCATATAACTGTGTGGATGAATATACTAAAAACATACTGTAATCCATTTGGAAGGGCCCACACTGTTGCATGGTGATTGTTCATCATGTTGTGTAGTTCTGTGTTCAGTTTCCATAGGAGCCAATCAATAGTCACCATTCGCAAGCTTTCTTTATCACCTCCATTGTTTTCACCCTCTGTCAATGGTCTCGCTACCTACTTCCCAAAGAAAAAGAAGTTCTTCCTTCAACTCAAACTCAAGAGCCCACTCAACTCATGGACACACTCTTTCTTTTACCTCTTTGGGCCAATATTAATCTTTTATTTGCTTTCTGGATCCCATATATCCCAGGCCTTGTTCTATTCACAACTCATCCATGTATATCACTGATTTTTCCCTCAGAAATTACTGTTAACTCTCGAAATGTAATTATGCTAATTTTTTCCATTTGGGGAGAAAAAATCTTCCCTTACTGTATAGCTCATTTTTCACTCCTTCCATTTCTCCACCTCACACATTTTACTCTTAGAAAAATGAAATGTTACTTTTACTGCCTCTAATAACGTCGTTTTCAACTCACCACCAACTCTATTTCACTTCTAATATGCCAATCATATTATTTTTCTCAAGTAATAAATAACCTTACAAATGGCCTAATTACACAGATTAAATTGATTATGCCCAATCCTTTTTATTCTTAGCCTCTGGCAATATTTGATATTATGATTATCTTCGGAGACTATTGTCTACTCTAGCAATGTTTGCTCGGATCACTCTATAGTCTCTGGTCATGGGTGCCCTTGGGGTCTTCTCCTTACAATCACCATGATATGCTGGTGATTCTCAGGTCTTACTCCTGAGTCTTTTTGAGTCTGATTTCACTCACACAGCATTCCTGAATGACCAGAATGCATGGCTTTTTGTCTACCAAGAAGTAATTATCTCCACCATATTCACTGTTGTCCAGTCCTAAACCTAAGAGTCACACAAAATTAGTTCTTTTAGTAAAATTCCCATTTCACAGCTTCAGCAGTTCATGAAATATTTTGAGTGCAAACCACACGTATGTGATAGATACTTTACTAACTTTGTTTCCAGGTTGAATTCTAGCTCTTTAGCTGCTTACCATTTAATGCTGCAGAAGCTATGAGCTATCTGCAAACAGATCCTAAAGAGAAAACAAACTCACTGCCCTGGTGCCGATTCTGATTCATATCAACCCTGTTGGATAGACTACAACTGCTTCTAGGGGTTCCTAGAGATTGTAACTCTTTACGGAAATCCGAAACCTGATTTTTTTCTTGGAGAAGTGGTGGATAGTTTTATATTGCTGACCTTGCAGTTATCAGCCCAATACATAACCACTATGCCACCAGGGCTCCTTATGCAGAAGGAAAGGGCATCATAATCAGACAAGCTTGAGGGAAGAGAGTAGAATCACAAAGGAACTTTTAGAAGTAATTTTGTTTTCAGTGAAAGATAAAATAAAAACAAAACTCACTTCCATCTAATCCATTCCAATTTATAGTACCCATATGCAGGATTCTCATTCCACTTATTAAATATGGTCATATGTCTCTCAACCTTTGATCTTTTTGCATTTGGGGGGTTTCTGGTTTGTCTGACAGATACACACAGATTCTCATTAGAGGTGCAGTCACCCTCGCCTTTCTCCTAAGGAGTGACTGATGAGTTTGAATACGAAACCTTGCAGTCAACAGTCCAATACATACCTGACCCAACCACCAGGGAGTGGAAAATAATGAATGATAATTTGTTACAGTCAGGAGAAAACAATAATCTTGGAGCAGAAATAGCACATTACAAGGCATAACAATGTGGTTCTAACTTCTAAATGATGCATTGTTTTACTTTCTCATCAAATCTACTGCAAGATACTTAGTGAAGGTCCACCATATTTATCATAAAAGTGAATAGGAATTATCTATAGAGAACTGACTTGATAAGAACAACTCAAGAGATTACATAGGAACCTGAGTGAGTTGATGTTAATTGAGGACGAAAAAGAAGGTGAGAATGGTTGCAAGCTTGAAAAATCTTATCAATATCATTGGGCGGTGTGTGTAGACATTGTTGAATTGATGTGCGTTCTGCTGCATGTACAACAACAACAATAAAATGAATGGAGAGAAAAGGACTTCCTAATAGATTTCATTGGTTTTGAATCTTATCCGTCTTCAATCCATCAAGCACACTACTTCTAGATTGGTCTTTCTACACTACAACTCTGAACATATTGCCCTCCTACCTAGAATCAACGAAAGGGTCCCCATTTTTAAATTTATCTCATTAAAATACATAGTGATTTATCTTCTCACTGCCCTGACAGATTCAATGACTTACCTTCATTGGACACAGTTTTGAACATTCCACTTATTAAATATGCTCATATACCTCTCAACCTTTGATCTTTTTGCATTTGGAGGTTTTCTGGTTTGTCTGACAGATACACCCATGCAAATTCAACAGGACTCGGCATAAGTGTCATTACTTTATTCCCTTAGATAGTCTTAAGAGCTACTTTTTTTCATGTTCCCTAGTCATTAGTGCATTTATTTGTTATAGCATATTTTATATATCCTATTATATTTCTACTTCTTGTCAATTTTTCCAATAAGAATTGCAGGGAGAAAGTATCTTAATCATCGCCATATTATTGCTATTCACGCTAGTCTCTATCATATTAGTGATTATTGAGTGTCCATGGATAAAGATGTGATGGCAACATAGGTGCTTCCATAGACTGGTGAGGAAGATTACTTTTGTGCAATTGAGAATACCTCTTCCCTATTGGATCCAGAATCAGTGTTCCTGGAAGCAGCAGTCAAGAGATCCTAAGATGTGTTGCATTGGGTAAACCTGCTGCACAAAACCTCTGTAAAACGTTAAGAGGGAAAAATGATGCCTGAAGAGCAAGGTGTGCCTGACCCAAGACAGGGTGTTTTCAATCACCTCTTGTGCATTATGAAAAGTGAACACTGAGTTAGGAAGGCTGAAGAAGAATCAATGCATCTGAATGGTAGTGCTGATTAAGGATATTGAAAGATCCAGGGAATGCCACAAGGACACACAAGTCTGTTTTGCTGTCTGGAAAGTAGTATGGCCAGAGTGCTCCTTAAAGACAAGGGTGGGGAGACTTCACCTTACATATTTTGGACATATTGTCAGAAGAGATCAGTCCCAGTCATGCTGGGTATAGTAGAGGAGCATCTAAAAAGAGGAATTGCCTCAAGGAGATAAAGTGACCCAGTGGCTATAAAAATGGGCTCAAGCATAAGAACAATTGTGAGAATGTTGCAGGACCAGGAAGTGTTTTCTTCTGTTGTGCATAGGGTTGCTATAATCAGAATCAACTTGATTGTGCCTAACATTATAGACTAGAGAATCAAATAATATCCAGTGAGCTCTTACTACATTCCACATATGGCGCTATGCTATAATAATTTAAATGTGAGAAACACAGTGCCGACTTTCATGGGACTTAAAGACTATGGGAGAAGACACGCAGGTAA
>NW_022111369.1:97584943-97599448 GCF_000313985.2 Echinops telfairi | reverse complement strand
GGCTTCACCACCCATTTATCCCTCCGCCTTTCAACCAGCACCACATGTGATTATCGGCCAGGCTGGCACAATTAACTAACTCAGATGCCAAGCCCATTAACAATTTATACCACCCATTGACTCTGGCCCTCAACGAGACACTCCTTCATTTGGCTTCCTCTGGATGGCGATTTGAACATGCAACTTGAGGACTGAAGAACCTGAGCTCAGAAAATAATGACAGACTGATGATCAGACCTCAGTCGGCCACACCCTAGAAATAAGACTAGGTTACAGCATGTGAAACAACAGCAATGAAAGTGTGTGCTACGGACAAGGAAAGAACTGCTCTCAAGGGGCTGCTGAGGAGCTCCTGAGATGCCTGGCAGTAAAATATGAATCTCTTCAATTGGATGAAAGTTAAGTTAGATAGAGAGGCAATATAAAACCCAAGCAGGGGCTTCTACTCCTGGGTTTCCCGTTAGTAAGTGGATGGAAAACGAGGCTTCTTTGGTTTTACGTCACAGCCAAGTGCAGCCACCCAGGGTGTGCCCAGGTTCTTCCAAAGTGCTGCGGTCATTTTGATTTCTGCATCTCGGCTTCCAAATTCTTAATCCCTTAAGGAAACAGTTCCTTGGAAGGAATGGAGTGATCTCAGGGTGGAGGGGCATTTTCTCCATGCTCTTCTTTCAAAATAAGCAACTGCCGGCCCAAGAGCTCACCAACCTCTCCCCACAGGGTCCCATATTTCAACACCTCACAGTGGAGTTGCCACGAGGCTTCATAATTGCAGAAAAAGGATTGTAAACCAAGGCCCCTAATGCTCTATTATAGCCCATTCCTCTCCATAAATATTGGGCCAATTTCATGAAAATCTGAGCTTCTCCCTCTCCAGTAATTACCAACAAGGCAAATGTGCATTTTCTTTTTCCTGGCAAGGGTTTCCCAGCAGCCCCAGTCACTTAATTAGAAGTTAAAAAGATGGCACAAATCTAAAGTAAGTAATATTTACTCCAGATGAATAGTACTATACATTAAACAATGCATAGAATAACGCAGTCCCTATGGAAGGACCACAGTGAGATCTAACTGAACATCCTATATTACTCTTCTAGAGGGCTTCCTCTTTGCTCTAGTCCCAGGGCCTCCGCCACTCATTGTTTGGGCCCTTGCTATCCCTGGAGTCTTTAACTGATTCCCTATTAGATTACTGCCAACAGCTGGGTCCCCACCCAATGACCCCTCCATTCTTGGTCTAGAGCAGTGGTTCTCAACCTTCCTAAAGCTGGAACCCTTTAATACAGTTCCTTAGGTTGTGGTGAGCCCCCAACCATAAAATTACTTTATAACTGTAATTTTGCTACTGTTTTGAATCAGGCAACCTCTGTGATGGGGTTGTTCGATCCCCAAAGGGGTCGTGACCCACAGATTAAGAACCACTGGTCTAGAATGATTCCTCTAGAATGCAGAATTGATGATGTCTCTGTTTTAACAAACACTCATCTAAAGCTTCAATGTGCCATCGCGTCAAAGTAAAAATACTTCAGAAAAGCTTACAAAGCCCTTTTGTAGCCTGGCATCCCTCCTTCCTTACTTCCTTATCTCTCAACCTCGTGTCCTGATCTATATTCCAATTAGAAAATAGGTACGTTTTCAGTTCTTAAAATGTATACTCTTCTATTCCATGAACATATTTTTACTACTCTTAATATATAATACTCTTAATGTCACAAATGTGCAATTCATAATTTCACTGAACTCTTAGTGACCAGGTGTTCAATCTTTAAGACTTTAAAGTCTTGAAATCTTTCTTATCACTTATCAAACAAATTAAGGAATCCTTCTACAAGCTCACATTGTATCTTTTGTCTTATGTTTGCACCTACCATAATTAACCATAATTGATGGCTTAACAGTCTAATTCTCCTGCCAGACTGTAAACTCTCAACAAAAAAATCTTGTGGATCTGACGCACCAACCACCTAGTACAATGATATACATATCAACTTGTTGATTCAGTGAGCCAACAAATGAATGGATAGATGAGGATGAATCTAAGAGATAGAATGGTAAGCAATGCAAAGAATATGGACAAATTGTTAATAAAAATGTTTTAAAAATAAAATGGATGGGAGCTTTTTAAAACTCTCTGTAAAGTGGACATAATAAAGAATTACCAAAATCATGCAATGCTTATGAAAGTTAAATGAGCTGTTTACTATATACAGAGCCCTTAGACCTGTGTCCATCATATTATAAGCACACCCCCCCATAAACTTGTCAGCTATTATTAACAGTCATTAATGGTAGAGCAGAGGGACTGCAAAAAAAGAGGAAGGCATTCAGCAAGATGGATTTACACAATGGCTAAGAGTAGGCTCAAACCTATTCATTGTAAGGCTGGCGCAGGACCCGTGGTGTTTCCTTCTGTTGTACGTTGGGTCATCATGAATGGGAACCAAATCAATGGCATCTAATAAAAACAGCAATAATGGCCATAATGGTATGTTCTAGGAAAAATATACTAAATAAATCTTACTATGAAAAATAAAAGAAAACAAGATTAATTCAGCAGTAAAACCTAGATAAGGTCTTGCTGGCATCCCTGACCTGATCTTAATTATAAAAAAAAACCCTCTGAGACTTCTTGACATCTGTGGTACCCAGTCATCCACATTTAGACCTAGAATCTAAGATCAGCTCTTATTACTTGAGTTTTCTCTGCCAAACTGCTAACCTCTCAGACTCTGAACTCTACCTACATTGTGAGATCTATGACAATGTCTTGCTCCCTCTGTCTCAGCTGACCTTCCATTCTTGGGTCCTTTGTCTGCCTATGCTGGTGGGACCTGATTAATTGAGCCTCTGTGCCTGACCCTTTTTGGTCTGGCCCATGTCCAGGATGGGCTCAGAGCTTTAAGGACATGTCCCTGGACAACACAGTGTACCAAGACACACAGGAGAGGAATGTCACAGTGGTTGCTCTGCATTAGCATAATTATCTCTGGAATCTGCTTTCAACCAATGCATATTTTCTGTTAAACCAAGCTATTTTTTGACCTTCTCTTGGTTTTTATTACTTCCTTACAAGTTGGCATTACAACTTGATGGTGTCCTTTTGTAAGTTTTGATGAACATCCTGGTAAGGTGACAGCTCTTTTGAAATAGTTCATGTGAAACCAGGATCCTCAATACCTTGGAACACACTTCTGTGATGCCAGAGGGAGAAGATCAGGATGACATATGAAATAACCTGGTAGCGCAGTGGTTAAGTGCTCAACAACTAACCAAAAGGTCCACTCTTCAAACCTTCAGAGAAAGATGTCACAAGCTGTTTCTTGAAGACTTTGAATCTTGGAAAGATCTTTGGAAAGTTGTACTATGTCCTACAGTATCTCTATGAGTCAGATCTCACATTATAAGAACAGATTTGATTTTTGGTTAATGGAGAATCAGCAATAAATCCAAATGAATGTAAGCAATCGGAATGGAAGAGCATGCCACCTGACTCCCATACTGTGTCAAACACCAATTCTTCAGTAAATTGATCTTAGGGTTTATATTTGGGACTTGGGAAGTAACTACTTAGCAAACAGCATGAAAGCATTCCTATATTTAATCAGAACAGCCAGAGCTCCGTAAAGGAGCTATCTAAGAAAATGTCTCCCAACCCAAGCCTATTTTTTTCACAGCACCATAAACTATTGCCCATTAGACTAATTCCTTAAATCCAGAAACTAGGAGACCAGATTTCTCACCACTAAAGACTATGTCTACATATATTTTTGGCTTAGTTTTCTTGAAATTGAAGTTGTCAAGGATTGATTTCATTTTGCTTGAAACCACAATCAGTGCTCATGGAAGCAGCAGTCAAGAGATCAAACATGCATTCTATTAGGTATATATGCTACAAAATATTTCTTTAATATGTTGAATAGCAAGGAAGTTACTATGAGAAGAAACAGTGTACCTGACCCAAGTCATGGTATTTTCAATTGCCTGATATAGATGTGAAAGTTGGACGTTGAGCATGGGAAAAACAAGGAAGAATTGATGCACTTGAATTATGGTGTTGCTGAAGAATATTGAAAGTACCATGGACTTCAAAAAGAACAAACCAATCTGTCTTGGAAGACGTACAATCAGAATGCTCCTCCGAGGCAAGGCTTGTGACTTTATTTCACGTACTTTGGATGTACTGTCAGGAGAAACCAGTCACTGGAGAAGGACATCGTGCTTGGTAAAGTTGCAGGACAGTAGAAGAGAAGGCATTTGATAAGATGGATTGACACAGTGGCGGCATTGATGAGCTCAAACATAAGACTAATTATGAGGCTGAGGCGTGACTGGTCTTTCTGAGTAAGAACAGACATGACCTTTATCTAACAACAATAATCTTGAGGTTGATTTTGCTGACACTATCTTCATACTGTGTCAACTACACATACACAAGCATAAGTCATAAAATAATAGCTACAAATTCATAGAAACCTTTATTAAACAAAATTAGCAAGAGGTGAACTATCATTTCTCAATATGTTCTTGATATATGTCTATACATTTCTGAAAGGGGGTGTGTCCATTCCTCTAACCTTTTCCCCAAGTTTTCTGCACGATTCTATTTATTCCACATCAACATGGCTGTTTGAGCATCCAAAAGGCTCCAAATGGTGTTCCTTGTGAATGCTGTTTGAGTTTGAGGCACAAAAAGAAGTGCAAAGGGACAATATCAGGAAAGTAAAGTGGGTGGGCTAAAGCTTCCCAGGGAAATCCCCGTAGGCCAGCCTTTGCAACGCTCAAAGAAAGAGCCAGTGCATGGTCATAATGGGAAACTGTCCTTTACATCTTGGTCTTTTTCTCACCCCATCCATTTTCAGGTTTGTTAAAAACTTCTCCCACATAAACCCCTATGTCTGCAGGTGTCCTTCAGGAAGAACTATCAAGATTAACCCCTTTGAGGTTCTCCTAAAAAACCACCGTAACCTCCTGGGATGATCTCTGCCTTGAATTTCAGTGGATCCACAGGGTTTTTTGGAAACTATTTTTCACTGGGCTCTTTCTTTGAAGGTGACTTACTGAGACAAACACAAGGGTCTTACTGAGAGACTTCGCTGATGTCATCCACTAATTACAGGGACCGTCTTAAACACGGACTGACCCCTTCCTTCATAGCAGGGCTGGTTTGCCTTACCCTCACATATGCTGACATTTGCAAAGTACTAGATGCCAAACCACCTCCAAGATTACTAAGTAGATTCCTGAATGTGACAGGAGATGTAACTTCTCAAGGAACCTTAAACTGGGGGCCTTAGCATCATCCACCTTTGGAAAGACATGGATAAGACATACATTTTGAAAGTTATACATGTGTCAGGTAGAACACCTATTTTCCTGATGGATACTCGATGCCACCACACAAAAGACAGGAGTGCCCAGAATCCCTAAGAAAAACATTTACTACATCGCTAGTGCAGAGTGTTCACTAGTTCATGTATGTTATAGAAAAACAATTCATATGTAATGCTCATTCTACCATTTCCCAAAGGTGGAGATAGTGTTATAGCTGAATCACCTATTGACGTAGCCTTGGTGGTATAATGGGTCATGCACTGGGGTGCTAATTGCAATTTCAAGATCAGTAGTTTGAACCTATGCCCAGCGTTCCAGAGGAGAGATGAGGCTTTCTGCTCCTGTGAAAATTACAGCCTCAGAAATCCAAAGTGGTCATTCTACTCTGTCCTGTAGGCGGACTAAAAGTTGGAATTGGCTCAACAGCAGTGAGTTGCCTGATCTGTTGTTTTGTTGTTAGCTTGCTTGCTAAGGTTCAAATTTAGTCCCTCCAAAAGATATAAGAAATTCTTAACCCTTATCCTACAAATATGGTCTATGAGGAAATTTTCTTTTTTATGTTAATAAGGCCATCGTTAAGTTGGTAGGTCTTAATTCTAATCGCTTCTGTGTTACGGAAAGTTCAGCATGCACACTGAGGAGGAGGGACAGGAAGGATGCCTCTCTGTAAACAAAGGCATAATAAGGATTGCTAGTAGACACCAGGAAGGAAAAAAGTGACCCACAGAAGAAATCAACATAGCTCAGGCCCTAATTTGAACTTTTATCCTCCAGAACAATGAGAAATATCAATTGATTTTTTAAAAAACGATTCACTCGGATTTTTTGTCATGACCAGAATGGGTGGCTAAGGCACAGTCTCTTCTTCGTATTTATGCACTGGTTGAAGGAAACTGACAACTAGTCCATCAGCTATTAGTCACTCCATCAGAAAATCCATATCAAGATCTGATAGCGAGGAGTATACATCATTAGGAGAACTTGCACTTTAAGCTACATTTTTAAAGCAAAATGATATCGCGGTTGTTTCTCTTGGAAAAGAACTGAGAAAATATCTTTAAAATATATGTTTATGAAGAGAGATGGTGACAGAAGTCCACTCATCTAAGGGGTGGACTGTCTCAGAGCTATCCAACATTTATCCCAAACCCCCATCTCCCGTGCTCATCGATGGCAGAGGCCAGAAAGACGAAACAAGTCATAGGTAATGCTCATTCCTTGGTTTCCTGGCTTTTCCTGCAGTCATAATTTATCATATAGCAAACACACTTCTAGACAAAAGGACATAAAGGCCAGAGGCAAACACTTTCCCCTTCCTGATGCAAAAGAGAAGCATCCCTGATTATTTCCCTTATTGCATCTTTTTCCGGCCTTTTAAAAGGTGGACATGAGACTTGGTGATGCCTCTGTCTCATAACCACAAATAAAGTCTCATGAGATTCAAGAGGCACAAGTTCTATTATGTTACTGAACAAATGTCAGTAATAATCAGCCTCTTGGTTCTTGTTAAGTCAAAAGCAGTTACTAATATTAGTTTAAACCACGGCTGATTTGGTTTGCTGTTGCTAGCAGCTGAAAGCATCCTTACTAACAGAGTTCTTGGTAACATAATTGATGGCTCTAACATCGTTACACCAGTAAAAGTAGTAGTGAATTTCACATTACACGTTTCTATTCCCTCTGATCTCAAACTCTCTTGTTTCTTCACAGTTTATGTGGGACAGATGCTGTGAAACATGTCAGGGTGGTTATTAAATAGATCCAACTGAGCAAATAATACAGGATTAGATGGAAAATTTTATAACACCACACTTAGAAATAAATAAAACAAAAATCTGAAGACCACTAAAGATGCAATAAAATAATAACTAGATATAAATAAAAAATTTATAGAACTCATGCTTCCCGGTGCCTTGCTGATGACAGGCACTGTTGACGATTATAGCATGTCATCCTAGAGATTCCATTTGCTACCTAAGACTCTTTCATAATTCAAAGTCCTAGGCAGCCACTACCAATGAACTGGGGCTGGCAGCTTTTGATCCAAACTAATGTCCAAGCTCATCAGTCACGATAATATTTTATTTTCAGGAGGGTGTAATGACTTAATGTTCCAATCTTGTTTTCCACCCTTTTGTTTCTTCTAAGGCCTCATTGACCTTGTAACATTCAAGAGTAAAGAAGACTCGGTATCTCATAGAATTTGTTCAAATTCCCATTTCAAATGACACTTGGACTTATCATCCTCGGGAGGGAGCAGTGCATGCTCCTTTTATTGATGATTATTTGCCTCCAGCTCTGCTGATTTGTCTTTGCCCCTGAACATCTGAAACTTGACCCAAACTCTTCTTATTGTTATGTGAGAAATATTACCTCTCCTCATTCTTTACAAGATACCATTCATCTTCCCCATTGGACAGACCACAGCTTCCATGGAGAAGAACGGCTTCCGGACACAACTAGCAGAAGACTGGCTCAAACTTTTCCAGGAAAGTAGACCCTTGCTTGAGTGACTGTGGGGTATAAAAAGATCTTCCCCAGCTTGTCTCCCTCAAATATATGTCAGAAGTACGACACTGCTTGCAACACAGAGTAAATAATTGTAGCACACTCAGAAGCAAGCTGGTTTGAAGTTATCTCCCTAAAGACATCAGCCATCCAGAGCAATCAGACTACTGTCTTGTCCACCCTAGGTGGGGCTCACACCCTACTGATAAGGATAGTGACTGTTTCCCAGGAGATCTCGGAATAAGTCAAGCCAGCAGCTCAAGGACGATCAAGGTTAGGCTGCCATCATGAATCTAGGATCCTCCCATCTTGTCACACGTGTTCCCCTAATCCCTGTTCTTCCTATTGTGTATACACCCCTAGATCGTCCCCTACCCATTACTATAATGCCTATGGTACAACCCCTTCCTGTGACATATGTGGTTACCTGTAATCTGGGGGCTCGCATACCCCTAAGTATATATGAGCCTGGGTTAGAAATAAATCCTCCTCCCTTCCTCTCCCTCATGGCACTCTGTGCGGACCTTGTGGTGAGATCATGGCCTTCCAGGAGGTGAGCACACTATCATAAAAAGTGTCTGACTCTTTTATTTTACTTTCTCTCCTATTCTCTATGATTTTGCTATAATCTTTATATATTATCACCATACAATTTTGCCTACAGACCCGTGATATTATTAGGGGCTGGTTTACCCTGACAAATGACCTTCCTATTTTCCAATTCAAATAGTCCTTGGGCAACATAAAAGGTAGATAAAAGAGAGTCGGGATATTGAGAAACAATGCTTATCTTTCCTACCCAACACATCGTTGTTGTAATTAGGCGCCATCACATTGGTCTCACTCATAGTGCCCTTAAGAACAACACAATGTAGCATTGCCTGGCCCTATGCCATCCTCACAATAATTATATCATTTAAGCCATTTTGTTGATCTGTCTCCTTGCATACCACCTAGCTTACCAACCATGATATTATTTTCCAAGCACTGGTTTCTCCCACTAACAATTCAAAAATACATGAGATTAAGTTTCATCATCCTCACCTCTAGGGAACATGCTGGCCGTAGTTCCTGCAAGATAGATTTGTTTGTTCTTCTGGCAAGAGATGAGCTTCTCAATATCCTTTTCCAGCACCATAATTCAGTTCAATGCATTAATTATTCTGTGGTGTTCTTTTATCACTGACCAACTTACAGCTGTATATGAAACAATGGGAAATACTGTGTCTTGGATTAAATGCACTTCAGTCCTCAAAGTGACACCTTAAAGAGGTCGTGTGTAGCACATGTGTCCAATGAAACAGGTTTGATTTGCAGTTGCTGCTCCTTAGCCAAATATATAGAACATACTAATTTGATCTGAGATAGATTGAATAAGTGCTAAAATATATTCCAGAAGATACCAACATAAAGAAAGATGTTATCAAGATTGCATGCAATTATTTTTTGGTGATCTGAAGGGAAATAATTATATATGAGAAAAGCAAATGAGAGTACAACAAAATAAGATTGTGGGGAAAAATAAAGCATAACATTAAGTTGAACAGTGTGAGTTAGTTAATTGTGCCAGCCTGGCCGATAATCACATGTGGGGCTAATTGGTAGGCGGAGGGATAAATGGGTGGTGAGCCTCGCCTTTCTAGTTCTCGGGTCTCTTGTTTTGTGATGGTTGCACCGGGTGCAGCTGCCTTAGCAGTTCCCTGCTTCAGCTTGCAAGATTGACTTCCTACAGGGCATCCCCAAGGAGAAGCTACATGGACCTACCCCGATGCAGCCCTGGGTGCTGGAGCAGCCGTGTGGAGACACCTGCTAGTGCTGAGATGCTTGTTCATTCACTGACTCAGCTTTCCTCCTGCAGTTGGCATCACTGCCTCTGTTTTGCAAGGTGGAGGACCTTGTGGACTGGTGTTGGGTTAATGTTGGACTTGTGGGCTTGGGCAGCATTGGGTTGGGATGTTTTTGTGATGCACATTTTCTTTGCATAAAACTCTCTCTTATCCATGAGTTGCTGTGGATTTGTTTCTTCAAAGTACCCAGACTAATACACAGTGCTTTAGAAATCTTATTTCTAAGTGTCGTCTAGATGGTTCTAACCCATAGTGACCCTATATACCATTAAACAAACAAACAAACAAACAAAACTGCCCGGTCCTGTGCTATCCTCACAATTGTTATGTTTGAGCCCATTGTTGTAGCTACAGGTCAATGTATCCTGACCAATAGCCTCCTCTTTTTCACTGACCCTCTACTTTACCAAGCATGATTATACTTTTCCAAAGGCGGGCCTCTACTAACTACATGTGCAAAGTATGTGAGACCAAGTCTCTCTACTCTTGCTCCCAGGAAGCATTCAGGCTGTATTCCTTCCAAGACAAAATTGTTCTTGGAAGGTACAGTCCATGGTACTTTCAATACTCTTCATCCACACTGTAATACAAACACATCAGTTCTTCTGTGGTCTTTCTTATTCATTGTCCAGCCATCACATGTATATGAGGTGAATGAAAAGATCATGTTTGGGTCAGGCACACCTCAGTCCTCAGAGTGGTAATTATAAGAAATAAATATAGCAAAAACCTGTGGCTGTCGAGTTAATTCTGATCCATGGTAAGCCCATGCATTGCACAGTAGGCATGCACTCCATAAGGTTGTCAAAGTTGTGACCTCATGGAAGGAGATTTCCAGGCCTCATTTATTTGTTTTGTTTTGTTTTAAAGGCTTTTCTAGGGAGGTTTGAACCACCAACCTTTCCATTAAGACCTGAGTCATATTCCTCTGGGCTACCAGTATTCCAGAAATAAGTATATATACATAAAGAGTTATCTGAAAAATAGAATCCTTCTAATAGCAAACCTGGAAGTACCAATATTGGAAGTGTAGGGCTGGGAAGCAGAAAGACTGATGGAACATCAGCTGGTATCAGTGAGAAAGAATGGACATGAAGGGATCAGCTCCCTTTGTGACAATGATGTGATTTTTAAAAGTAGTTGAAAGTGATTTCATTTTCAATGACACTGAACCTACACCAAAGAAGGTATAAACCTAAAATAAAGCCAGAGAAGAAACACAGGACAGTGTTTTGCTTTCATCTTCTTAGTCAAGAGTTTAGTGATTTTCTACTTGTGCTGGACATTGTTCTAAGTGCAGCATAAACAAAGTTCCAGTTAACAAAGTTCCTCAAAAGCCTTACCCTCATGTAGTGAGGAAAGAGACAACAGCAAAAAAAGACAGATAATATCATTCTATATTTTGTAATTACATATACTGAAGATGATTTAACAACTCACATAATACAGAACTCCAACAAAAATGAGTATAGGAGGGGAATTACATATTTGCCTATTCTATGCCTTCTTGCCTTTTCTATGAGTCAGCATGTTTTCCTGAAAGAAGTTACGTCTGGGTAAAAGGTAGCAACTCAATTTTCTAATTGGGTGATAAAGTGGATTAGACAGTCAGCTATAAAATCCTCTCCCTCTTCTTGGTCTGAGACCTAGAAGGGTTATACTCCTGAGGAAATCCTTTAGCTCAAGGGATGGCACTAGGGAAATCTCAAATGAGTTAGTCATGCAAATTAGGAAAACACTTTCAGAAATAGGATCATTTTTAAAGATAATGAATAAAAAACTACCATGATGCATTCAGGAGCTGTGTTTTCACGTGTATTTTAAATTACCTTGGGGAAGCTACCTTCTATCTACCCAACCATCCACTGATTTATTGCCTCGCCTATCTGTGCACTCTAGATGGTGAGAGCACATACAAAGGTCTATGCAAGTTTATCATTAATAGGGGAGGGTTGTACTGGTATAAACTGGCTTTCAAAGTTACATTCAAATTCCATGAGGTTTATTCCATGGGCTCTGTCAATAGAATTGATTCGTGGGGAAGAGCAAACAAACCATGGCATGTACTGTATTTGTCTTTAGCTCATCTTGTTCTTTCCTCCCGGTGAACTGGCCACAAGCTTGTATTTCCTGGTTCACCCAAAGAATTGGATATCTCACTTCCCAAAGGGGTGGTCTCTCTCCCTGATTATCTCTAGAGAAGAGACTCTCTAATTTAAGTGAATATCTTATTGTTTTGGTTTTGTTAAATCTGCCAGATAATAGACATATTTTCAGGTACATGTTACATGCTCACATAGCCCACCCTGGCCTATAGTTCATTAGGTTTTGACCCTGGTTGAATCATTTCACACCTATTAATTAAATCTTCAAAACAATGCTTTCAAGAAATGAAGGCCCAAAGAAATAACTTACCCCAAGTGAAACAGCTAATAAGGATTAGAAACAAATGATCGCCATGATGGCCTGGCTTCAGTCTGGACTGTTGTCCATTAGGCACTGTGGTATTTATAGAAGAATACATAAAAACAAGACATGAGGGCATTGGGGGTTTAGTGGTAGACTTTTTGCCTTCCATGCAAGAAACCTATGCTTGATTTTCAGTCAATACACCACCTTATATACAGATACCCTCCATCTGCCAGTGGAAGCTTGAATATAGCTATGATACTGAGCAGATTTTCGCAGAGCATTGTAAGACACTTAAAAACTCAGTTTACCCTTCCATCAAGTCAGTTCTGACACATCATGACCCTCTTTTACAGGGCTGAACTGCTCCTTTGGATTTCAGAGGCTGTAAATCTTTATGGGTGCAGATCCACTGGTGGAATGGAATTGCTGAACCAGAAGTTAGCAACCCAACCATAACCCAGGATGCTACCTGTGGAGCACTGCTAGAGAAACAAACCAGGAAGGTGGAGAGTGGAGGCTTGTTTGACTTCTGCCTTATCATATTATTTTGACTAGCAGGAGGTCAGCTATGACCACACTGTTACTTCGTTGTTTTCTGGAAAGGACATAGGAAGTGATTCCTAGAAGTTGTTTTTGCTTAATCGTGTCTGAAATGACAAAAAAATGAATGTGATAAATGTAAATTTTGAGCTCAGGGAGCGTTATCACCACTTGAACTTCAGTTTGACACCATGCTGCTCAGTCAAAATGGCTGACAGAAGATCAAAATGACTGGCAGAAGGCTCACCCTGGCTTGATGCCTTCAGAGACCTAAGGCCACATTACTTATGAATGGGATATCCTGCCAGCACTGAGATGCTTACAACACCACTGCATCCAAAGACTTTCTATCCACTGGCCTTAATCTTCTTGCATTCAGCATCATTGCATGTATTTTGTGAGTCTGAAGAGAACTTTATAGATTGGAATTGGACATATGGGTTAATTTGGACTTATGGACTTGATCTGGACTGGGCTGGGACATTTTGTCAATATCTAACTGCTCTTGTATATAAACCTCTTTCTTATACACATATGTGTGTTCATGAATTTGTTTCTCTGGTCTATCCAGACTAACAAGATAGTTTAGATAAGGACTAAATTTGACTTTTAAGAATTGAGTTTTGGATCTGGCTGTACTGGGGTTATACTGTTTTCTTCTGCCAATTGTTATTGGCGTAATTATTGATAAAAATGAATATTGGGAAGAAAAAGAGTATGAAAGCCTACTTGCTTTTAGTCCTTACATTGGATCTTTAAATGGGTGCAGGACACACCTACAAAGAAGGCTCTGAAAAGATAAGCCCCACCCAGTATTTTTAATCCTCAGGACATTTGCATTCAAAGAGACTTGCCTAGGGGACTGTTAACAGACTGAAGAATTAAAAAAGGAAGCCTTTGGCTTTTTGAATTTTTCACTAGTGGTTTGTGCCTGAAGCCGGAAAATTTTGGAGTCATGAAGAAATTCCAATCTAGGACAGAACGTTAACGCAAGTTTGCAGGCAGACTCAAATGCTATCTAGGTGATCACCTGGATCCACATGGTGAGTGGAAGTGGGAGAAACAAAGCAATAGAGAGATAGGTTCAGTCTGGCCACTGACACCCACAGACCTGCCTCACAGGGACTAGAGAAGCCGGCAAGAGTACGTTGGCTGGTATGAAGTTTATGAGCTAGCCCAAGGGGGCTATGGTTGTTTGGAATTTGTGATGGGGCCCATGGTTGAAAGTCAAAGCAGCTAATGGGCACCCTGATGAGGTGCCCCATATTGATTTTACCAGAACCAACCCAGAAGAAGAAAAGATTTTTGAGCCAGTGAACTAGTGCATATTGTGGCTGACTTTATGGACAGCTGTCCTGATTTTATTTTGCTTATGGATGTGGACTCTCAAGGTTCCAGCTAGGGTGAAGATTCTTCACATCAAACAACATGCTTGTCTCCTCAGAGGACTGCGTTGATATGAATGGGCAGTCAGAAAATGGGGAGGATACAAGCATGAAGTGACTGGTTTATAAATTTTCATAGGTGGGGGAACATATTCATAGGATTATAGATTTATGGCATAGGTGTTCACATAACTACAGTTGTTAAATAAAGAATACTTTTGGTTTTTCCACTTACAGAATATTATGTTTAAATGAGAATGACACAATTTTAGTTATATGCATTTCAGTTTTATCCTGTTAGGTACAAACATAACTTTATAATTGTTTTGTTTAAAAATTGTGTATGACTGGAAGAAGCACACCAAACTGTCTGACCACGAAGTGCAGAAGGAACCAGTTATCAGACATCAAAGAACTAAAAATCAGATCACTGGGTGCCCACCTTCCTGATACAATCACTGAAGACAAAGGTGTACATAAGCAAA
>NW_022111369.1:97577716-97584251 GCF_000313985.2 Echinops telfairi | reverse complement strand
AGCAACTGATATTAAAGGATAAAGTAGAAGGCAAATGTTTTGAGAATGATAAGGGCAACAAATGTACATATGTGCTTGACACAATGGATGGATGTACGGACTGTGATAAGAATTGTACAAGCCCCCAATAAAATAATTTTTTTAATTGTGTATGACTAAAGAGTTGTGTAAAAATGTCAAGTTGATAAGGGATGGTCTGTGGTAATTATATAATTTCATGTCAACTTGATAAATAGAGCGAAAGAGTGGAGTGTAGCCTGTCAATCAGGCCATAGCCTGATGATGCTCCTGGTGGGTATGAGGTTCTCATGAAGATTCTGGGAAGTCCTCTCTTTCTCCGTGGAGGAGGGCCACACTCTCTCTCTTAGCTTTCAGCCTCCTGTTGACAAGCCATGTGGAGCAGTGCTGAGGAGCCACACTCAGAAGGCTGGAGGAACCATGTAAACACCCCGAGTCAGTGCTGAGATGCTTCCACTGGCATTGGATCCATACGATTTTTCACCTCAAAATCTGTGATATCCTTGCATTTGAGTCACTACATGAGTCTGTCTGAAGAGGAATTTATGGACTAGTATCAGATAGCTGGGCTAATATTGGCCTTATGGACTTAACCTGGACTGGGCTGGGATGTTTCCTCAATATAAAATTGCTCTTTGATATAAAGCTCTCTCTTGTACACATATTGTTTCTGGATTTGTTTCTCTAGTCAACCCAGACTAACACATTACCATACTGGGCTCCTCCAGGGCTCCCCTCAAATTAAGACTGACGGGGGAAAGCTGGGCAATCAAAGGCTGGACAATTTATTTCTGAGAAAATCAGCCAGTGCAAACCATGTGGATCACAACAGTGTGATCTGGAACTGGTCATGGAGGTCATGCAGGACCAAGCAGCATTCGTTCTGTTTTAAATGGGGTGGCCATGAGTGGAGACTTGACTCTCCATTTAGCTATCAACAGTACATAACAATAAGATTGGAAATGTTGTCTCTGGAGATAATCTTTTATTGTCTCTGGAACTCAGTACAGCCATATCAAACTGTCAGATCTTTTCCTGCTAGAAAAAGTCACACTAAACTCTTTCAAAGGGAACTTAAGTCTCCCATCAGGAATTGGAGATTTTTATGCTATGAATAGTGTAGAAATATTCCATTGTCCATTAAGGGAAACCCTGAGAAATGCATTTGAAATGCCATCAGTCTTACAAAGACAGTATGTTGGAAGTCTACTTTTTGATGTTTTGTTCATAAGATTAAAAAAAAAAAGTTAAGTAATGGTTCTATGTTAAAGTAGTAAATCTCTCCTTTTCCTGAAAACCAACCCAAAACAAAAGATGAACAAAATGACAGCACACTTTTTTTAACTCAGCATCTGTTTAGTCCACCTTGAAATCCGTTGACACACTTCCAGTTCTACCTCACAGCAATAAGAGAGATTCCGTAAACCAGAGATTTATAGCATATGACAACTCAACCCAGATCCTTATGAAACTAGAAATGAGTCAGCAACATTATAGCTGCTTGAAATTCAGGGCATTTCGGTGTGGGGAGAGAGCTTAAAGAATTTCACAGAGAATGTTTTCCTCCCTGAAAAAATTGCTGAGACTTCTTTGGAGGCAAAGCAAGGCCTGGGATTTTGCTTCCCCTGGCTAGGTGGTAAATGAACCAAGGCTTCGAGAGCTGGGATCAGATGGCTGACAATAAGAAGGACCACATCATCAGGATATCTGGTTGCTTCCAGCCATATACCCTCCCCTAAAAATGTGGTTAGTCTTTTACAGATCCTATCCTCTGCAGAAAAAGAATCTCTCCTCTTGAGCAAGGTGTTTTTTGTTACCTTTTAATTACCAGCAAGTTTTTCTAACTCAAGGCAAAGAGGGTTGCCAAGTCCTCCAACATGCCCCCAAATCACCATTGTGGTAGTTACATAATCTGTTGTCAATTTGAGACTACTAAGAATGAAGAGGTAATGTTTGTTCTGTCAATCAGGTCGCAGCTTAATGACCTCATTTGGAGGCGCTAAGGTGATAAATAGCTCACTGGAGGCCAGATACACATAGACACTCAGGTTGTCTTCCTGCTGACAAGCCACATGGAGACCCCTGATGGGACCAGAGCCCTGAAGCTGAAGGAGCCACATGGAGGCCCACACCAGCCTTGAGATGCTTCCACCACCACGGTAACCATGAGACTTCCCATCCATGGGCCTGTGATCATCCTGCATTCAGCATCACTGCATGGCTGTGTGAGTCTAAAGAATGTATGGACTACTATTACACATATGGCTTACTATCAGACTTATGGACATGATTGGGTCTGGGCTGGGATGTTCTCTTTAATATACAATTACACACTGATATAAGTTGTCTCTTATACTCATATGAGTCTCCCTGGATTTGTTTTTCTAGTCTACCTGGACTAACACAACCAATATTCCTGAGTTCATTGTTGTGGCCACTGTACCAATCCATCTTACTGATGGTCTGTCTTTCGACCCTCCTTGTCCCTCTATATCAGCAAACATGATGTCTGCCTCTAGGTATGGATCCTTCCTCATGTTGTGTCCAAGGTGAGCAAGTTGAACGGTGTCTTTCATGTTCCATAAGGTTTTCACTGACTGAGTTTTCCCCAGCAGATCTTTCTTCCTAGTCTTCATTAGCTTGGAAGCTCTATTGAAACCTGTCTACCTGGGCCGCCCTGCTGGTATTGGAAATACAGGTGGCATAGCTCCCATCCACTCTGCAACATGAAAGCCGGAAGAGCACAATGAACTAAAAGATAAATGGTGAGAGGAAGGGAGTGCCATGCCTTACTGACCTGTCTCCTACCTAACCATCCACAGGCATCGCCACCTTAGGTTCCGCATGTCTTGCTGCTATGTTATTGTTAGTAGTTGCCATTGGTTCAGCCCAGGGCTCATGGAAACCTCATGTTTTTCAGAGTCCAATTGCTTTTTATGGTTTTTGGGGTTTTTTTGGTCTTGTTCTGAAAATAACAGATCTTTCTCCAGGGCACCACTGGGTGGATTCAAATTGCCAAACTGTAGAGTCACTGCTGATTGTGAACTGCTTTTGCCAGCTAGGTGCCACCCTTGGCTGTACTTACAACAAAGTTCAGTTGACCAGAAATCACTTTAGTTTCTCAATGGATCACGCTCCAGTTCTAATGATTATTGGATTGATACTAGAACGAATTATGAAACATAAAAATTACCATGCGTAAGAGAGTATCCATTCACTGAGTTTGGATTTGAGGTCAGGCTCTTGGATATAACCTTCTTAAGTTTTGAATAAGAGCCTGTACAGAAGGTCATTGCCACTTTTGAGCTCATGAAGCTGCCCTCCAAGAACAAAGATCACTTGTCCAAGGGAATAGAGCTAATACGTCCTCAATCTGGAATTATAGCACAGATCTGTCTGCCACTCCAGTCTAATGTGTTCCCTCTTCTAATTCCCCCAGTTAACTCATCCGTAGCTTTCAAGATTTTGGAGAAAAGATTCTTCTGTTGCTCCTTGACCCTGGGGAGGAGGACAAGTAGATCTCCCCCGATGGGAAACACCATGATGGATTCTTCCTTCTAGGACTCATTGCTTTGCTCTCCTCTCCTCACCAAAGTGTCTGCCTCCTCCACTTAGAGTATGAACAGCAATCAGAAACTGCTACGCAACCATATTTCCTAGCACATGGCAGGAACTCATATAGTATCTCACACTCATGACCGAGCAAATGATTCAGAAGATGCCGTAAGACCACGCAGAGACCAGGGAGCACTGATCTCAAGCTTTCCCCCATCAGTGTCATCTGGATTTACCTTCTCTACTCTGCATGACGAGGAGCCTGGTGGTGCACTGGACTGCCAACCACAAAGTAAGCAGCTTAAACTCCCCAGTCAGCTCCAACGTAGACAGATAAGGCTTTTTGCTCTCATAAAGATTCATAAACTCAGAAACCCAAGGGGAAGTTACACTCTGTCCTACATGATTTCTATGAGTTGGGATCAACTCAATGGCAGTGAGTTTTTTACTACAAATACTAAATAACCATCCCCTAGATGGCTAAGGGGATCCAGTTAAGAGAGTTAAGTGGATAGCTCAGTTAATTGCTAGACCACAAGTCAATAAGTTAGCAATTTGAACCTACCCAGAGGTCTCTTGGTGAGCTGCTTCTGAAAATATCCCAGCCATGAAAATCCAGTAGAACCGTTGTGCTCCACACGCCTGAGGTCACTAGGAGTTGGAATAGACGCCGTGACAACTAACGCCAACATCAGATGTGACTAAGCCACCAGGACTCTGATTTTTTCAGTCCTCATTCTCAACCTCCCAGCCCAATGCACCTCTCCAAATGATCCAGAAAAAGAAAAAATTAAAAAGAACTAAAAGATAAAATTATCACACCACAAGGAGGTTTGTAAGTTAATGTCAAATGGAATTGCTAAGGGGCCATGTAAGCGGAAGGGATGATAAAGGCTATTAAGAGACTTTATTGAATTGTAACTCGGGAGAAATGTAGCTGGATTCATCGGGTACTGGTTAGGGGACATATGAGGAAACTTTACTGGATGACTTTAACTAGAGAATCGTGGGGAGAAGACATAGCAGCAGTGTAGAAGACTTGTTTCATTCTTTAAGATAATTGTGTTTGCTGTAGGTCTGAGCCCTGGGGCAGGGAAACACCAGCAGGTCTCTGAAGAAGATGAAGCCCAAGATCAAATCAGAGAGCAAGTCACAGAATCTGAGTCGCAGGTGGGAACATGGTGGTTATTCCCTTTCTCTGCATTCAAGGGGGTCCACGGAGTCATAGGGAAACACATGAAACACAGACATATTCAAATGGACAAGGTATTGCCACTGCACATGAGCACAAAACACAGGTGATACGCTGTTGTTAATCGCTGTCAAATTGTCTTGGACTCATGGTAACCTTGTGTATTTCAGAACAAAATGTTGCCCAGTCCTGTACCATCTTCATGATCATTGATATACTGGAGTCTATTGTTGCAATTGGGTTAACTTTTACACACTTGATTTATGTCTTACTCTCCATTGTCCTAAGAGGATTCAGTGGGACTTAGAGTCAGCACTGTCTCGTTTGGTGCAAAATCTCTTCCAAATTCTGCCTCATAGTCAATATTAAGAACTCCTCTCTGGCAGAGCTAGCAGCCCTAGCAGTTGCATAGTCATTTGTACTTTAAAATACACATAACTGAGATGTTAAAAAAATAATGCTACTTCTAGGGGTTGCCGAGGAAATGCTGAGTGAGAGTCAACAGTTCACATGCTCAAGGGGTTGTTGATTGGCACCCACTGAGAGGCACTTTGGGAGAAAGGCTTATTGATCTACTTCCCAAATATTCTGTCATTGGAAGTCCTATGGAACACTTTTAATCTGATGATGACTACTGGTCTGAGCTTTCGTGGCCTGTAAATGGTGAGTATGATCAGTGATGCTAATCATATCTATTGATAGGTGTGGTCACATTTAGTGCATGGGGATGGTGTGAGCATTTGATGAGGTGATGAATCTCAGACAAAGAGAAATGATCACCTTATGAATTCCAGCTATAATGATTGATCTCCTTTCATATGATTCCTCTTTTACAGATGAATCCACTGAGGCTTAGAGGAGTTAGTTACCTAGTTGCCTAAAGTCGTTGGGCTCCATTTGGGCCAGGTGAAGACTCCATGCAGGCTGCTTGACCAAATAGAAACAAGGACAAAACTCAAAGAAGCAGAGAGTGTTCACCCATCTGCAAATATTACTAGGCATAGATATTACTGGAAAATCCTTGGAGAAGATTAATAATGATGTTATTTTCTCTATGTATTTTGTGTTATTATTGTTTGTTTGGGCAAGGCACACCAGAATGTATTTTCACAGAATTGTCGTGGATTGAAACTAGAAACTCTAAGAAATTTCAAACTAACTTTGCTCTCTTTGTCTTAAACTTTTTCTCCTTGACCATGCACTTGATCTTTTCAAGGATAGAGAGATGCCCAATGAGAAAGGGAGAGAGAGAAAAAAATGTCAGGTAGCAGAGACCACCCCCAGAAGCAGTGCCCTTGCCTGAAGTAGTAGTAGTACTGAAGAAATCTTGATTAAATCAGAGAAAGTCACTCCTCACTGGAACTCCTCATTTGGAAAATTGGAAGGAGGCTCAGACCTCAAAATCATCACATACACTGTTTTTTTTACTTTATTCTTCGTATCAATCCCAACTCGTGTTGGGATTGTGCTCCAAAACATGCAATTGTGCTCCAAACGTGGCTGGTGTTATACAAATATTGTTCTAGGCCACTTTTTTCCAAGGTGATATCGGCTGGGCCCAAACCACCAACCTTCTGTTTAGCAATGAGTGTGCTATTGGCTTGCATCACCAGGGATTCCTCCATCCTTAATACCGATAAGTGGGGGTTGTGTGTCCCATGGAATTGCAAACATGCAGACAGCTGATATGACTCCTTTTCAGTGAGATTTGAAAAGCCATGCATGTGGTTGATTCCATTTTGGTTTTCTTTCTCCCAGCAGCCATTTGCT
>NW_022111369.1:97519210-97577543 GCF_000313985.2 Echinops telfairi | reverse complement strand
TGATATGACTCCTTTTCAGTGAGATTTGAAAAGCCATGCATGTGGTTGATTCCATTTTGGTTTTCTTTCTCCCAGCAGCCATTTGCTGGGAGACTGACTGGCATAGCATCCTCAACAAGGGTCTCACTAGAGATTGGGAGGGTGATGCAGCCCCAGACAAAGTTCAGATTCAACTCGATGGCAACCAACAACTGCCAAGTCGCCTCTTTAATCATCCCCAGTCAGATGGATGGCATGTATTTGCTGTAAAATAGCCACATTTTCAGGTTCTATTAATAGAAGAGTCCCATCATAGAAATCAGTTATGTGTTAGGAAAGCCTAGATTTGGAGTTTCAGCCCCATCCTTCATCAGCTATAATGGCGAGAGACTCACTTTATGTTAGCTTGGTTGCTTTGGCTATAAAGTGGGTACAATAAGCTCTCAAATTTGTGATACAGTGACAGATAATTGAGTCTACAAACATGCCTAATGTAGTAGGACAGGGTACAGAGGAGTCTATAGTTCATTGAATTACATACTGTGGCTTGTCTAGCTATAAACTCAAAACTCACTGTGACAGAGTTGATAGAGACTCAGAGCAACCCTACAGGGCATAGTAGAACTTCCCCTTAGGTGGTTTCCCATCCCTTTACCCTTTACAGGAGTGGAAAGCCTGAGCTTCCTCCAGAGGAGGGGTTGATGGTTTTGAATTGCTGACCTTGCCGTTAGCAGCCCACTGCATCACCTCTATGCCACCAGGACTTCTAGCTATAAACCTCTATTTTATGACGTTTCTATAGTCCAAGCTCTATGTATGTGGTTAGGATTGTACTTTGGAATGGGTTGTCTGTTATTTTCATCAGACAGGATGAGGGCTGGATGTATCTTGAGTTACTTCATTACTAGAGGGTGTGACTCCAGTCACCATCTTTAGTTTCTTTGGAAAGCTGGTCTGTATCCAACAAACATGAATGCTCTGGCAAAGTTCTCTCTCTTGCTCTGGACTCTGCATCTAGATTTTGGGGGGTAGCCAGCTCTCCCTATTCCATGAGTTTGTCTGGCCTACCATTTGGGGGGTCCTCAGCTCTTGCACAAGCAATTTATGAGCAGACCTCATTTGACCATTTCTGTAGCCTTGTGAGCCAGCAGCCTGTCATCTGACCCATCATTTTGATCAGCCCCTGAACTCGTATGAGAGCCCTCCAGACTGACGCCACCTGACTCATGGATTTGGGATTTGCCAGCATACAACCATGTAAGCCATTTGTGAGTTCCGTGAGACGCCGTAGTGAATTAATAACCATAAGCCAGAAGGGAGCAATATACTAAGAGACTGAGGAGGAGGAGGAGCGAATGTTAGAGTTGACAGAGTTATTCCGCAGTTTGGAAAAGTTGGACATTTAGGACATCTCTAGCCTCTGCCACATGGGAACCAGTCATGCTATGATCCTTCTAAAACCGTTCATGCAGAGGCATCCTGTAAATGGGAGTGATGACCATCAACGAGATTTATTTTCAAAGAATTTCTCATTAAAAAAAATGATTGATACAAAAGAAAGTGGAACTAAGTGGACAAGAAGTTAAATGAGGAAAGGAAGAAGCAGTGCTAAGGTTTAATGATCACATCTAAATATACAAACATAGAAAAAAAGTCATTTCTGTGGAATCCACTCAAATGCTGGGTAGTTCCAGGGGAACTGTGCTCCATAGAGGTTTCAATGGCTGAACACGTACAAGGAGATCCTCAGACCTTGCCTCCAAAGAGCCTCTGGGTGGATTCAAACTACCAACCTTTCAGTGCACACGCAAGTGCTTGGCCTTTTTGTGCCATTCTGGAATTCCTATCAAGTATCTAATATGGTTTAAGTCTTTACTCAATATTTTACACACAAACACTCTTCACTATTTCTCTCCACACTTGATCCTACCCCTCAAATTCTCCCACCCAGCCCACAAAACAATAAACAACAACAACAAAAACACGCAGAAACACTGATGAGAAAAAGAGAAACAAAAATCAGAGAAAGATGGAGGAAACCTGGTACAAACCAAAGACTGTTCTGCCTGAGTGACGAACCATGCTCTATATGTCAAAACTGAGCAGCCCTTCCAGGGGGTACCATGAACTCCCCCAACAGGACCTGCCTCTGAAGACCCCACCACCACCAGGGGCATTCGCTGACCCCAACACATAGTGACTTCGTGTGGCGTGCGCTAGAGCTGCGCCCCATAAAGTTATCAAGAGCTGGGGTTGTCTTTTTTTTTGTCCAGCCGCAGACCTTCCGGCCTTTCTTCCCTGGCACCTCCACGTGATCTGGAAACCCCAAACTTTCAGTTAGCAGCTGGGTGCATTCCCTATCTGCACTCCCCGGGGACTCCCTCTTTAGAATACAGGTGCTGTGTCCAATGGAAACTTGGTCTGCGCTGGTTCTAAAAATACCTGTTCTAAAACTCTGGAGAGAATGACTCAAGGGGTGAGCCGATCACTCAGGATCCTAGAGTTACAGAGAGAAGTAACCCTATCTGATCATCTCGCGAGCATCTGGGAGAGTTCCGGCCCTCCCGCTATTTTTTTCACCACCTCTTCCAAAGTATTCAAATGAGTTGAGACAACTGCTTCGCTTGGCATTTGGTGCCGTTGATTAGCTCCTTCAGGCCTCCAGTGCTTAGTCATTTCTTAGCTTGTGTCACTGCCAGTTCGTTCTCGCATTTGACACCGACTCCAATAACCTTGTAGCATCTGCCCCCCCCCAAAGCCCCTGAAAACCCTGAGCAGCCTGCTTCGCTGAAAGCTCCTTTGAATGCCCCCAGCCACCTTTATTTACAATGTTTTGTCTTTCTATTTCTTTCTTTTATTTTATTTTGACAAGGCAAAGAAGCGATGAGGTTTCTTAAACATTTTTGAACAGACAATTCCTGGAGGCCTGGTCCCCGCTTCTCCCCGCGGAACATCACTGCCTTGGCTCCAAGATCTGCTCCTTTTCAAACAATGACCTGGCACCACACTGAGGTCTCCAAACGTTAAGTCCCTGGCACCAGGCCTGTAGGTGCTGAAAGCATTTGCCCTTAATTTGCAGACAAGCCTTATCATTTCAGTGCCTAGCAAGGTCATCTTGCCTTTCTGCCTGGCCTGCAAGGTGGTTTGGAGGCCATGACCGATACCACAGAGGGGAATTGCCACCCCCTTTTTCAGACCATCTCTCAATCACACTCACCGATGTCTTTGGAAACACACTTTCTTTAGGACTCTTATTTAAACCCTCCTGAGGATGGGGCTTTCTACTCCAGGAAAGAATGACAGCCCAGGGCACTCCCAGGGGTAGTTCTCCTCTGTCCCATAAGGTTGCTATGAGTTGGCATCAAATTGATGGCGTGAATTTGACTTTGGGGTTTTTTTTTTGGCAAGGTCAAGCTGGAGAAAGAGAAGGCTCTCTACTCCCATAAAGAGTCGCAGTACCAGAAACCCACAGGGACACTTCTGCCTTTCTTTAGGGTCACTATGTGTCAGAATCAATTTAATAATGGGGGTAATATTTTTGTTTCTTTGTTTGGTTGGCTGGTAGACAAGGTCAAGGGTAGACATTTTTCCATTATCAGCTTTTCGGGCTCTCTTTAGAGACGTGTAGAAAGTGCCCCAAGAGCCTGCTGTGCTATTCTTGTGTCCTTGCTTGTGGAAGAGTTGTCTAACACTCCTGTGATCCATGGTGTAACTATCAGAAAGTTGATCCTGGTCGAGGCCATGATTTCTGTCTTGGAGTGAAGGATTGTGCTAACCTGTCTGTCCCCCAATGGTTTCTATATCTTTGCCTGATTCATATGAACAGAATGCAAAAAAAAAATCATTGTCCTAGACAATCCTTCCCTCTATCACTCACTCATTCCTGCTGCAAGTTTTCCCTGAGGGATTGGGTCAAATGTTGGAAAAGTCAAAGATATAAACTGCCCAATCTGTGTCCCCCAGAAACTCAAATCTTAGGAACTCTTTAATGGAAAGACAACCCATTCTGATTGAGTTTAAACAGAGCGTAGAACTCCAGAGATATATTTCAACCACGCTGAAGGATGATTGCTGTTGTCCCTTGCTATTGAGTTGGCCTTAACCTAATGACAACCATTATGTATAACAGAACACAATCTTGGCCTGTTCTGCACCAGCCTCATGAACTGTATGCTTGAGCTCAAGGCTGTGGCTATGGTGTCGATCCATCTTAGTGCGGGGGTAGTCATTTTTATTGGTTGGAGGAAGCTGGGGTATTTAGAAAAAAACTTCCTAGAAGATGCAGGGTCTACTTTAAATCCTCTTAGAAATGACAAAACCTTTTTATGGCAGGATGCTTTGGGTCAGATACAATGACAATGACTAAATTGTAAAAAATGACATTTGTAAAATGTAAAATTGTAAAAAATGAATACCATGACTAAAGTGTAAAAAATAGTCTGTGTCCTCCTTCTACCACTGGCCTCCTGGGAAGGTGTGCATGCGGAGTTGTGGGGTGGGGTGTGCGGAGGGGAACATGTATGGTTATGAGAGGAATTTCAGAGTCTAAACTGAAAAGGACAAATATGAGTTTATTTTAAGTGTTCTTACTTACTAAGGACCATGATAAACTAAATGTGTTATATTTGACCTGTAGAATAGTAGTAGGGGTCAGGTAATACCATTCCATTTAGAAGGAGAGAAACTAACATTCAGAGAATGCCAGTAACCTGCCTAAGAAGACTTGATGGTGCAGTGGTTAGAGATATGGCTGCTCATGGATAAGGTAGTGCTTCAAACCCACCAACTTCTCTGTAGGACAAAGATGTGATGATCTACTTCCCTAAAGAGTTGAAGCATAGGAAGTCTGTGAGACTACCATCATAGAATATAATGGGATATGATAATTAATATAATAAAATAAACATAGCATAATATGTCTGGGATTTGGTGATGGGTTTATCTTAACCCAAAGTGTGGGGTCTTAATCACAATAAGAAATAGATACTGGACCTCTCTGGTAGAAGAGAGAGGATGTTCAAAGCAGAGGATGGGAAATAGCTTTTGTAAAGTTCTGGAAACCTGCTATTCTCAGGTCTGTTCCAAAAGCTCTAAAAGCACAGAGAAAATGAAGTTGGAGCACAGGTGAGCAATAGGGTTATGAGGATGACAAAAAAAAAGGTTGGGGGACTAGGGAACAGGAATTAGAAACATGTCAGAGATTTATAGTCCATCTCAGTGGCTTTAGGCTGGATCCAGGAAAGCGTTATTCCTGCTATGGAACTGATTCCAACGCACAGCAACTCTAGATAAGAGTTCCATGGCTACGCATCTTTACAGGCGCAGATAGCTCAATTGTCTCCTGAGAAGTGGATGGTAGGTTTGGAAGTTAGCAGGCCACAATGCCAACAAGGCTCCTCTGTGACACCACTGTTGTTGCTGTTTTTAGTTGCCCTTGAGTTGGTGCCCAACCAGAGCAATGCTAGTACAACAGAATGAAACACTGCATGGTCCTGGGCCATCCTTGCAATTATCCCTACGCCTGAGTCCCTTGTTGCAGCCACGGTGTCAATCCATCTCATTGAGAGTCTTACTCTTTTCACTGCCCCTCCACTTTACCACGCTGGATTGCCTTCTCTGGGGACTGGTCTTGGAAGAAGTATGGCCAGAGGACCCCATGAAACCATTAATGGACTTTAAGTAAGGGCAGTATATGACAAGATTAATTTTATAGAAGCACCGTTTTGATTGATAGGTGGAAGGTATTTTGTGATTGTTTACAACTGGGATTCTGAGGATGGAGGTGACCAATTAGGGAACTTTGAAAATAAAAATAGACTATAAGAGACTTGCCAATCCATTGGCTCTGGTGATGGATATGGATGTTGGTGTGGTCGTGTGCCTTCAAGTTGTTCTGTTAGCCACCTCGTAGGAAGAGGAGAGCATCTTGCTACTTTTAGGAAGTGTGATGTATTCAGTTTGGGACATACTGTGCTGCCATTTCTGGGGAAAACTCAAAAAAATGCTTTCTAGTAGATAGGGAACTGTGAATTTGAAGGTTGGGAGAGTGGTTTGGATTAGGGAATAGCCTCGGATGCCATTAGCTTTATGTCCTGATGGAATTCAATGTTCATGAAATCAATGATATGGCTTAAGGAGAACACACCTATAGGAGAGAAACGTGATTCAAAAGAGAAAAGAGGCCAAGAGAATTATCTTCATGAGAGAGACATGTAGAGGACAAGAAACCAATGAGGGAGCATAGAAAGCTAAATGGCACATATGAGTTAACTGAAGTACTATTCTACTAACTGAAAGGTTGACAGTTCAAGCCCACCGAGAGGTAGCTCCTAAGAAAGGCCTGGGGATCTTGCCTCTGAAAAATCACAGTCACAAAAACACTTTGAGTGTCCTACTGGCTATCCATTGAGCTGTTAATTGCACGGGCAGCAATTAAAAACCATCATTCACTCAGAGGGGGGAAAATGCGGCTTTCTAATCCCATAAAAAGTTAGTCTCAGAAACTCACAGGGGCAGTTCTACCCTGCCCTATAGGGTTGTTATGAACAGGCATTGAGTTAACGGCAATGAGAAAGTGTTGAAGCCTGAAAATAATACTACTCCAAAGCAGACAGGCTATGATGAGTCAGAATTGACTCAATAGCAAAAGCAACAGGTGGTTTTTCTTGGTTTATTTTGCTGCTGTGGGAACAGAAAGACCAGAGATTATTGAGCTACATCTATTTTGCGATTTTGATAAATTAGAATTGAATGGATCTCCTTCCTTATACTCAAACCCTCCAGCCCGTTGCAGTAGAGTTGATTCCTACTCATCTTTCTTTCACGAGATGGCTGACGAGTTCGAACCGCCAACCTTTCAGTTGATAGCTGAATGCTTAGGTACTTCTCAGCCAGCAGTTGCTCCTCATTTTAGGGATGTGTCAGGGAGGCCAGTCCAGTAAGCAGACACAGGTGGCCAGCTGTGAAATCAGAGCTGGAATTCACAGCTCCTGGATTCAATGTAGCACAAAGTTTTCTGTGTTTGTTCCATAGCCTTCCTGTCTCTAGGGATGTATGGGAACTGGGGATTTAAAAAAAAAAAAAAGGTTTCCTAAAAAGATATCCTGTTAACTTCAGTTTTCACCTCAACATTTCATTTTTACTAAGGAATTTCAATTGTCCATCTGAGTCACTAAAATGAAGAAAAGAAGAAGAAAAAAAAACCCCTCCAAACTCACTGGCATTGAGTTGAGGAAGACTCATAGACTTCCTATTGGACAGGACAGAAGTGCCTCTGTGAATTCCCAAGACTGTAATGATTAGCAGGAGTAGAAAGCCCCATCTTTCTCCTGAGGAGCAGCTGGTGGTTTCAAACTGCCACCCTCTGAGACTGCAGGCCAACCAGTAATGACTACGCCACCGTGTCTTCTGCTATAAGAAGAAAGTGGAGTGGGAGGGATCGGGCAGATTCTTTGACACATATTAATCAGTTCATGAAACTTTAGAAACTTTATAACCACCGACAGTTATAAAGTTTTATAACCCAAACTATTTCTAGTTTCCCTTTCTCAAATGAAGACAATTGAGGAGCCCTGGTGGCACAGGAGTTAAGCATTGGGCTGTGTTCTGCAAAGTCAACAGTTTGAACAGCTGTTCTGGTGGGGGTGGGGGTGAGGGTGGGGGTGGGGCTTCACAGAGCAGGTTTGTCCTGTCCCATGGGGTTGCTTTGAGTCAGCATCGACTTGATCCCAGGGAGGTTTTCCTGAAACCATTTTATTTGGGAGCTAATAAAGATAGATCATTCCATAATGCAACCCCATCAAGCAGTATTGTACAATTGCTACAAAATCGGTTTCAAAGTATTTTCTTCTTTCTTGAACTTGAAGTCAGCTCCCTTTTCACACCTCCTTCTCCAAGGTATCCCCCCAGGCACCCTTGTTCTCTCTACAGGTTCATTCGTCCTGGGTTTCATATACCAAAAACATATAACAGCAATTCAAGTAACAAAAAAACAGTGACTCACAGTAACCAAATATAGTAGTGATAAACCCCCTAACATGAAAAAAGAAAGCACAGAAAATGTTGAAAATCTGATCAGGCGCAACACATATCAGAGCGGGGATCAAGTGAAAAGGTTCTAGCCATTCATGTCGGGTTTATCATTTTGATCTCCAGCACTTCCTGTTTGGTAACCAGTTTATTCCCAGCCCTCCTTGATGGCCAGGGGGAAATCACGGGCGGCTTATTTCCTGGGTAGATCTCACAAATGTATCTTGGGCTTCCACTGTCATCCATCGCCTTCCGGAAACCAGCATCTCACATTTAGGCTCTGATACTATTATATTAGTTGACATCTCACTTAGATGGTTGCTTGTTTGAAAACAAGCCTTTATGCTTCCAGACGCTATTCTATCTGATGGCCGGGAAACCTCTTTACCCCCGCTTCTCATGACTGAGGGTCCCCTAACCCTGTCTCAGTGTGCGGACTTTCACTGCGTTCAGATTCAGTACGAGCTGAGCTGTTGCTTACTGCCCAGGAAGCGCCACACTGGGGGGATCATTTTAAATGAAGATAAAGATGATAAGAGATTTCTAGAAAACTTTTCACTGTCTCCTGGAGTCGTAAACAAGTTCCAAAGTAGAACCAGAGCTTTGGGGTGGGTGGGGGGGGAATGAGCAAAATATTTCAAGAAAGGACCATGATTGAAAATGCTGCCAGCATGCCAAAAGGCATGAGGGGCATTCGACTCTCAGAGCATGCTTACCGTTGCGAAGAGCATCAGCCTCTTGGGTTGAAATGGAGCTAATGTAGTCACAGTGGGGCATGTTATTTTTATGCCTTACCCCGATCAGCCATAGCCTAACAATGCATTTCAAAGTACTGCTGATGGAAGCTCCACCTGAAACCTGTTCTCGCAGATAAGTATCTTCATCCCATTCATCGTTCCAAGAAAAGAAATCTTACTGCGTGGCAGCATTTTCACCTGCTTTGGTTTCAGCTGGAGATAAACTGTGCCTGCTGCAAACTAATTAATATCAGTCAACTGGAAAGCAGAAATTGGGAGACGAGGCTTCTTTTTTCTTGATAAACAGATTGCTAGGTAAGGGACGCGCACTGATGTGACAATCCATTTGGCCACAGAAATCGCAGAAAGGAGATATTTCTAGGCAGATATTTGGAAGGCATGAGCAAACCTCCCAGGTGGGTCTTGGGAGGTAACCTTCCCTAAACTCCTGGGATCAGCAGAAAGCTCCAGTCTCACAAAGACGACTAAAAGGCTAATCAGAACCAGTAAACAGATGAGCAACTCCGGAGAAATGAGCTCGGTGCCCAGCCTTCAGCAGCTTCTTGTTGAACCCCAGATCCCACTTGGGTGGAGAACCAGAAAGCTTGACCTGAGTGGTGGGTCCCCCAAGGAAGGCAGACTTAGGGTCACGTAGCTAAAAAGCAGATTTTGAAAAGCAAATGATTCCCGGGGAGAGAGAAGAAACAGACTCTCCCCAGAGCCAGCCTGGGTGTGGGGGACACCCCAGAGCTGTGAGGGCAGGCATCCCAAGTGGAGTGTGGAGAGGAAGGGGTGAGTTCATCCTGACTATTTCCATACAAAGAAATGTAATCGCTGTCACAGCAAAGTGATGTTGCCCTGGGTTTCGGGGGCAGGTTCACCCAATTAGCAAGGTAGGTGGTGGTTGTTGCTGTGAGGTGTTCCGGCTCATCGCAACCCCACGACAATGAAAGAAAACACTGCTCGGGCTTTGCCATCGTCACAGCCCGTTGTTGCAGCGACAGTGGTACCCCACCTCCGGGGGTCGTCCTCTTTTTTGCTGTCCTTCGATGCACAGAACTTACTTGTGCTACCGGGATTCAGAAATCCGCAGTGAACCATTTTGCACGGGTTGACTACTGCTCACTACAGAGCGGTAAGAAAGCACAGGTAAATCAGGGCTTACCTTGCTTGTTGGCTTATCCGGCATTGTCAAAGCTGATCTGCGATTGAGCCCAGAAGAGGAGAAATGCTACCACAAGAATATTCCTTACACTCAATTTCTCAGAGAGGGCTTAAGAAATCATTTTCTCCCCCTCAAGAATCATAAGTTGCCCTTTTTGTAGGAGCTTGAGGAGGATGATAGTTTCCCAGATCTAGGGCATTTGGGGATTCAGCAGCTAAATTAGAAAATTCTATCAATTTTCATTCAACCATCTAGTCAGACAGCCAGGACACCTACCAACTGAAAGGGCACAAACAATGTAAGCCTGTACATTGGACTGTGGCAATATGCTTGCTCTGGTCAGCACCGAGGGCACAAACTTGAAGGTGTGATTGAGGAAAGTTGAGTCAGAAATGTCTTTGTAGAGAATGCTGCACTTGAACTACATCATTGAAAGAAGGTAAGTGTTTATTGGTAGAATTATTGGAAGAATACTTGGATGCCCTTGAGTTTAGTAGCTTCTTCTTCGCCTCCTTCCCAATCTACCAATCAGGGGTCAGCTCAGTCCATTGAGCTCCTCAGGAACCTCCACTGCTCCTCCTCCCTCCCGAATAGTGGAATGGCTTCCATAGTTCTTGGAACTTTTCTTAGACATTCCAAAAAACAAAGCAAACTACCCAAACAAAAAACACCAAATTTATGGCCATTTTGTAAATTTTATCTCATAGTGACCCTATGTCATATTTCAGGGACTTTAAATATTAAAGGGAGAGATATAGCCTCAACTGCCTCCGGCTTAGTGGCTGGTGGGTTGGACACATTGACCTTGAAGTTAGCAGTCCAGTGTTTACTATATGCATTCAACAGGTGACCATGCCCTTGAGGACAAGGCCTCTCATGTTGGCTACTTTGGTGGCTAATACAGAACAGAAGATACAGAGTTGTTTGTTTTTGTTGCTACTGTTGACATTTCGTGGATTGTTTCATATCTCTACATGTGATTAAAAAACAAATGCCCTGCCAGCAAGTCGATTCCAAATCATCGAGACCTTCTAGAACCAAGTAGAACGGCCTGCTCCTATGGGTTTCCAAGACTGTACTTCTTGAAGGGAATAAGAAGCCTCATCCTTCTCCCAAGTAGAAGCTGGTAGTTTCAAAATGTTGACCTTCAAGTTCGCCACCCAGCATGCTGGAGTTTCTTTCTTACAGAGGAGTCTAAAGTCTACATGGTACTTAGCAACTTGCTTTTTCTGTTCAACAATATATTCTAGACATCTCAGATTAGGAGATCTTATAAACCACAGGATCCATTCCTCCTATGTTTATGGTGAAGCGCCAAGAGCGAGTTCAGTAATTATTTAATATATAAATGAATGAATGAATGAATGAATGAATACATGAGAAAGTTCTCACTGTCAATACAAAAGGATCAATCTTCTAGGAGTGTACTTCAATTCCAGCATGGCAGTGATGCCGATGATCCATGGCGTGTCTTCCTCTAAGGACCCGGTGTTCTATCTTTCCAGAGTCTCCCACCTCTGGGGAGGGAGAAGTTGGGGATTCAATTCCCACTGACTTTCTTCCCTTCAAAATTGACTCTCATGATGGAAGAATGATCAGGGGTGATCTAACCTAGTCATGGGTCTAGGGTGTTACCACCACCCCCCAAAACACTTTCAGTTTAATTTTTAAAAGAGGAGGCATCAAAAGTTTGATTTCAAGTTTTATTTCTAAGCCAGAGAGAAGGTTGTTTTTGGAGAAGGACCTGTCTTAGACCTCTCAACTCACACTATGGAAGCAACCACCTGATTTATAATCGGAATAAGGCTGATCCCTCTCCCATTCTTAGTTCTGCCTGCAGCCCTGGTGGCATAGTGGTTAGGCATTGGGCTGCGATCTTCGAGGTCAATAGGTCCAAACCCTTAGCATCTCCTCGGGGCTTTCTGTCCCCTTAACAGTTAGTCTTATAACTCACCAGGGGCAGTTATTGCCACCCTGTGCTATCAGTGCACTATGAGTCGGCATCCACTGGATGGATGTGAGTTTGGGGTTGAGTTTTGACTGGTCAGTCACTGTCACTGCTGTCTTTGTGGAGTCCATTGCTTCTGCCTGGTTTGTTCTTGACCATATGTTGCTGGCTCGTGTTTCCATAGAGTATGGCACCAGGCCGACTGTAGAGAACCTGAAACAAAATGGCAGCCAGGATTCTGACTCAGATTCTTCCACCTGTGACCCATAAGCTGGAAGTTACCCTCTGTTACTCTGAGCCCCACAATTTGTATCCTCTGAGCCCCCTGCCTGATATTAATCCCATACATTTTTGAGTTCAATTTTATTAATATATGTTCTTGAATAGAATAAATGAAACCAATTGATATGGTAGGTCTTCGGGTTATCATTAGGTTTTCCTCTGAGGAGAGGGTTTGTCCTGGAGGGCTCTGAGAAAGTCCATGGACCAGTACATGACTTGCTGGTCAAGATGACTCAGGAAAGCTGTCAAGAGATTCACATGCCATGGGAGCCTGTCAAACAACTCATTCAGTCTAAGTTTTGGCTTCACCGATGGAGAGTTAGAAAACTCAAAGTAATGGAAAGGCACTGTGAGGATACTGGCTGGGCAACAGGGGAAGCATGAAGATACACGAACAAAGCCCTCTAGAAGCAGCATCTTCAGCCTCCAAACTTTCTTTAGTTCCACTCCTTTCGTGAATTTTGTTGTTGTTGCCATCAATTGGTTCCAACCCATAGCGACCCTATTATGCACAGCAGAAGGAAACAGTGTCCCGTCCTGCGCCCTCCACACAATTGTTTCTATCCCGGAGCCCATTGTTGTAGCCACTGTGTCCGTCCATCCCCTTGAATTTAGACATTTATCCATTGTTTATCTGTTTATACTGGCCCTAGATATAGAAAGGTGGTCACCCTCAGGAGAACCATTCTCTCTGAAGGCGATTCTAGCCAGATTGACCCAGAATACAATACAATTGCCGCATGAAACCCAGCCTCCTTGCATCAATCCCTTGCTTACTTGGCCCGTGAAATGAATCACAAAGAGATTATTTTCTGGGGAAATTGGAAGAAAAACCCTGATGCAGACAGTTCCCCTTCTGATTGCAGCCTGACTTCCACTTAGTGAACATCACATCAAGTGGTGGTTCAGGAGTTTCCAAGGAGAGCTCAGCAAATGAAAAAAGTACAAGGAAAAAAAGGTTGCAAAGTTATGCAAGGTACCTACTGCAAGGTTATCAGGTCATAGATCTCAGTCAGCACTGGGTGCCTGGTTTGCACGTGTCTAACTGATTTGGTACCTTTTTTTTTTTTTCTTGGTCTGCACGCATGAAGTGCTTTGGAATACTGAAACCATTTCGAATCATATTTCGTTTGCAACAGTTCAATTAACTTAAGTGCTGAAACATGCTCTCCAGCTGGTAACTAGTTTAATCGGTTACTGTTACAAGAAATAATTTCTTCAGGATTGGGGCTCCCGTTGTCCTCTCTGGAGAGGGCACGACTGTGCATAACTATGTAGGAATAGAAAGGCAGAGTCCAGCCAAGGGTGTTGACCAGACACATGGAAAAAAATCAGAGGAATCCATTCTGCTACATTTAGATAAAAATAATGATGATGACGACGACGACTTCAGAATGGGTTTCTATCTTTGGCTCTGATTTTTATGACCCCTGTTTCCTTGGAAGAACTTTATAACCGCTCAATAAGCAAGATGAGGATGTAAGTCAAAGGTTGAAGACTTTAAAAAGGAATTGCATGATCGGCCTTACCCATGAGCCGGAGTGATAAAGGGGAAAGTGAGATGAACTGCAGGGTGGCTGTGCAGAACACTGAGCAGGGACGGTGGGACCAGCTGCAAAGGCAACTGCAAGCACCTGCAGAGAAGGAGTCCCTTCTGCTTTACACCCAGGCTGAATTGTTCTAATTGCATTTGCATGAAAAGGGACGACTGGCAAATTGCAAAAGGAGACTTAGAGTAGGAAAACATTATGTAAATGTTTAAAAGGCACAAAGTAATTCTGTGTCTTTACTTTGAGATATATGGAAATATAGGGCGTGGGGAGGTGGATGGAAATAATACAAGCCACTCAGAAGACAGAGGTTGATGCAGAGGAGGGAGGGCACAAAAGGATGGGCACATGATTTGTCTTAAGAAAGACCTTAAATATGTGGGCGGGGGGGCTGGAGGGCAAATGTTAACATCTTATAAATATGAATATTAGCTATATGGGCTCAGTCTTACCATTTTATGCATCTATATGTATGCTTGAACTATTTTCTAATTAAAACTGAAAAAATATTTTTAAGGGTCTGTGCCATTACCGGAGAGGCACTGGTGGCATAGTGGTTATATGCTGGGCTTTGATCTGCGTCTGCATCAGCAGTTCGAAACCACCAGCTTCTCTGTGGGAGAAAGACTGGGCTTTCTACTCCTGTAAACAGTTATAGACTTGGAAACCCACAGGGGTCGCTATGAGTCAACATTGACTCAATGAATTTGGTGAGGGTTTTGGGTGCCAATATCAATAATTCCTGGATGTGTTGGCCTGCAAAAGGCAAAGTCAGCAGTTCAAAACCACCAGTGGTCTGTGGAAGATAGAAGGGGATTTCTACTTCTGTAAAGAGTTACAGTCTGGGAAATCCACAGGGGCAGTTCTACCCTGTCCTACAGGGTCTCCTTGAATCAGCGTGGACTCAAGGGTAGTGAGTTTTGTGTGGAGTGCCAATATCAGTTTTATAGCCATTCGCTCTGGCAAATATTTCTCTCACCATCAAGACTCCAATACCTACATCCTTTTTGTTAGTGTTAATAGAATTCCAAAGGTCCAAGTCCATGGCCAAGTATCCTTCTTTCCAATTTCATAATGTTGACTGACCTCAGTGAGTATTACCATTGGACTGAGATACTGCCCAAGCATTGCAAAGCTCAGCAGTGAGCCTTGTTTCCTTACCATGAGTATCAGGGGCAACAGGAGCCTAACCCAGCACACATATATAACAGCCATCCATTAACTGGGATTCTGCATGCTTGATGTCCACAGTCGTTCTAAGATATGAATTTTGGAAGATTTTCATGCTTTAGAGAAATACAGCTGAAAAACTGTAAGAACATCTCTAGACTGAACAAGTGATCCTCAGACTCGCCCTGTGTTCTATTAATGTACAAAAGCACAGTAAAGAGGAAGCGTTTGGTCCAAAGTTTGGCCTGTTGGTGTGCCTACTGATTGCCACATATCCTAGGCTTAAACTCAAAACATTTTTAAAGTGTTTGGGAAGCCACAAAGAGCTAGAAGACATACATTGCTTCTATTAATGTGATATAGAAGTAATGTAATGCAGACTATCTGAAGGGTAGTCCTAGACATGAACCTAAAAGAGACCCAGGTCTATTTTAAATCAGAGCACATATCTATATAAAAGGGGGCGGTTCTTGGTTTTAGGTGCCATTGAGTTTGTTCCAAGACATAAAGCCCCTTTGCACAACAGAGGAAATAGCACCTGGTCCTGTACCCCCTCATAGTTGGTCCTGTACTCGAGCCCACTGTTGCAGTCACTGTGTCAATACACCTTGTTGAGAGCTTCCTCTTTGTTGGTGCCACTCTACCAAGCATGGTGTTACTAGACCTTTAAGTCAAACTATACTGCATACTATCATAAATGGATGAAAGGTTGATGTTGTTAAGGATTTTGTCTTACTTCAATCCAAAACCAGTGCTCGGGAAGCAGCAGTCAAGAGATCAAAAGATGGATCGCACGTGGTAAATCTGCTACACAAGACCTCTTTAGAGTACGGAAGAGCAAGGATGTTACTTTGAGCACGTAGGAGTGCCTGAGGCGAGCCATGATATTCTCCACTGCATCACATGCAGGAGAAAGTTAGACATTGAGTAAGGAAGGTTGTAGAAGAATCGATGTCTTTCAATTGTGGTGCTGGAGACGAATCTTGAAAGTACCAGGAACTGCTAAAAGGACAAACTAATGTGTATTGGAAGAAGTAAGGCCAGAGTGGTCCTTAGAGGGAAGGATGGCAAGACTTTGTCTTACACACTTTGGATATTGTCAGGAGAGACCAGTCCCCAGAGAAGGACATCATGGTACAGTAGAGGGGCAGCAAAAAGAAGGCCCTTGACAAGAGAGATTAACACAGTGGCCGCTTCGATGGGCTCATGCACAGGCACACTGTGAGGATGGGGCAGGACCGGGCAGTGCTTCGTTTTCTTTTGCACAGAGTCGCTCTGGGTTGGAGCTGAGTTGATGGCACCTAACAACTTGTAGCCTAGCAATAACATCACGATCCCTACAAATTATATAGTAAGGTCCCTGGCTTCAGCCTTCATGGACATCAATATATTTTCCATAAGACATCATGTAAGAGACAGGAAGAATGAGTACTGCTTGAGAGTTCAAGTTTATTCATGCACAGGTTTATTCCACGCAGCATGTGTTTAAATATGTCTCCGTGATGAGTGCCTGGCAGAAGATAAGTTTTCTTATTCATACACTTGTCTTAGTCTCATTAGGCTGCCTTCAAAAAAAAGAGTGCAATAAAAAAGTGACTTCTGAGGGTGTAATGGTTACAGGTGTGTGTCAATGTGGCTGGGCCACAGTTCTCAGTGATAATGTCATCATCCTCCATAATGGCATCTGCTAGGGGTAGCCAATCAATGTGAAACGTCACTTCCATGAGGTAGAGCCTGCTTCCGAGATGGGTTACTGCTCTGGCAAAGATCACGCGCTTTTCACTGGGCCTGGTTTCTGTGCATCCAACTTGTCATCCGACCTCTAGATTTTTGGACTTGAGCCAGCAGCCTGGCGTATTGTCTATTGATCCTGGGCATCAGTAGCAGTCTGTCATCTTACCTGCCAACCTTGAATTCACTTGCCTCTGCAGCCAGAGCCTGCCATCTGACCTCCTGACCTTGGACTCGTCCACTACATGAGTCAAGAGAACCCTTTAGGCTGACGTATGACCTACGGACTTGGAATGTGTCAGCCTCCACAACTGTGTGAGTCATTCTGCTGAGATACATATCTCTGTATATAGACATAACTGTCACTAGCTCTGCTTCCCTCACGAACCTAGCTTAGGATAGAAGGGATTTTCTGGGTCAGTTAAATTCGGTGCAGACAAATCAGCTCAAAAGGTTATGGCAATCAGGGTTTTTTTTGGTGGGGGGGGGGATATCCCAAAACCGTAATCTGGATACATTATCTTGAAGAACAGAGGACAATCACGGGGGATTATTAAGAGGAAGTCTTCGGAACATATTAAACTGTGTTAGTAAGAAGACGACCTGACAGGTTGTGCCCAGGAAGTTTTGTCCATCCCAACAATGCACATGCTCAGTCTCCGAGGGTAGCGGGGGCTGTCTTATGAAATGCCACTGAGAAACCTTCTCCTAGCCATTTGTCAGCCCTTCCTTTGACTTTTCCATTCACAAAACTCAAAGGACATATAAAAGGGGCAAAATTAAATTTCCTCAGAGATGCCCAACTGTTACAAGGTGCAAATGGAAGAGTATAGAACTCTGTAGGGAAACTTTAGAGAGATGGAAACCCCGCTGGAAGTGTATGGGCACAAGTGCAGGTTATGTTGAGAAACAGTAGCTTCCAAACATATCTTTATCTAATAAACGTTTCTATCATTTTATAGCAACACCTTATGACTTGCTGTTAAGGGCCATGGCTTCAGTTCCAACCCCTGGCTACCCTGTACAGAACAGAATGAAATACGGCCTGGTCCTGAGCCACTCTCACCATTGCTCCTGAGCCCGAGCCCATTGCTGCAGCCACCGGGTAAAACTGTTTTGTCAGAGGCCTTCCGTTTTCTCTGCCCCTCCATTTTACCAAGCAGGATGTCCTTCTCCAGGGACTGTTCTCTCCTGACCATATGTCCAAAGTCTTTAAGATGGACTCTTGCCATCTTTGACTGTTTATAATTTACTCTGTACATTCCAGCATCCACGTGAAGGGTGTTGGGAAGCATGTTGTACAGTTCCTATGGTAATACACGGTTTGGTTTTCTCTCACTATTCTCCAGGCTAAATAATAATGATAGGCTCCAAGCCTAATTCCTCTGCTCTTCATAGTGTCTAGTGTGGCTTCTACCACATTAGAGGAATTCACAGAAAGTGCAAAGAATGAATGTAGTATATGCAGAGTTTGACTGTGATAGTCAATTTTATGTCTGAATATGCTGACATGATAGTACCCAGTTATTTGATCAAGTTGGTCTAGCTGTTACTCTGAAGAGATTTACATATGATTAGTATCAGTAAATTATTCTCCATAATGTGTTGGGCCTTATTTACTCAGTTGAAGAACGTAAGGGCAAAACCTGAGTTTCCTGAGGTGTGTGTGTATGTGTGTGTATGTATGTATGTATGTGTGTGTATGTAATCTTCTGTTAGGCTCCATGGTAACCTATCAGGGTAGGCTCCATGCCTAATGTAGGCACTAAACAAAGTGCTTAAAAACCCACTGTGGTCTTCTTGATTCTGATCTGTTAGAGTAGGACTACTCCAATGGGTTCCTTTGACTGTAATTGGTGATACAGGTGACAGAATACACACACACACACATATGTTTATAAATGTGTGTGTATATATGCATGTGTTTATAATACACACATATATATGTATATGTGCATGTGTATTATACATATACAGATCTATATACATATGTGCATATGCATACATGTTCTTACATATGCATGCACACATATACATCTCCTGTCACTTGTATCACCAACTGTGATGCAAAATGTACCAGAGATTCTAGTATGTCATCTATCTATGGATTCTGGGCTTGCCATCTCCCACAGTCACATGAACTAATTTCTTAAAATAACTCTATCTATCTATCATCTAGCTATCTTTTATCTAGATATCTATGCATTTCACTGGTTCTATTTCTCTTAGAATTCTAATACTGTGCAGTTTCACCTAGATGGTAACAACACATGACAGTTGTTTCAATAATCAACTATTTCAAATGGAAAATTATTTCTTTTGAACTTTATTTGTATAAGTACAAGACTCACAAATATCCAATTTGAACTCAACTAGACATTGACCAAAGCTGGACAACCACTTCACTTCTCTCTGTCTCCATTTCATCCTGAGAGTTACACATCAACAGCCTTCATTGACCAGGAGGACAAATCAGGGAAATCGTTGTAGCTGAGTAACGTTCCTAAATGCCCGCTGTTGTCCCCTCAATTCTGATGTTACAGAGTGGGGCTGCTCCGGTGAGTCCCCTTGACTGTATTCTCTAGGGAAGCTTCTTCCCTGCCTTCCCTGCCATAGAAGCACTGGGTAGGCTTGAAGTGTTAACTTTTGAGTGAGCAGCCAGTCAGCAACAACCTACAAAGTGCCTAGAAGAGAATTATTCTATAATAAAGGTTGGTTGGTAGCATTAGCATCTTCATGGCTCGTGTTTTGGTCAGATAGAAGGTAGTTTCTCATATTTGGAGGGATTGTGGGTAGCATAGTGTTTAGGGATTGGGCTGCTAACCAAAAGGTGGCAGTTCAAAATCCCCAGCTGCTCCGAGGGTGAAGGATGAGGCTTCTACTACCACGATGAGTTACAGTCTTGGGAACCTATGAGGGCTGTTCTATTCTGTCCTTTAGGGTGTCGCTTTGAGTTAGAATCTATTCTATGGTAGTGATTTTGTTTTTCCTCATATGTAAGGAGTCCTGCTGGTGGCATAATGGTGATGTGTTGGACTGCCAACTGCAAGGTCAGCAGTTTGATACCCCTGGCCAATCTGCAGGAAAAAGACAAGGCTTTCTACTCCTATAAAGAGTTCCAGTCTTGGAAATGCATAAGGGCAACTCTACTCCATCTAGTAGAACAGCTATAAATCAGAACCAACTCAATGACAATAAGAGTTTGGTGGCAAACTGGGTTATGTGTTGGGTTCCTAAACAAAGTGTCAGCAGTTCGAACCCACAAGCAAAGCAGCTCCACCAGAAAGATAGGCTTTCTGCTGTTGTAACAATTTTCACTCTCAGAATCCCTAGGAATCATTTCTGTTCTGTACTTTGGGGTGTCTCTGAGACAGAATTGATTCAATGGCAGTTGAATGGTCTTATTTTTCTCATACTTGCCTTCTCATGGGGACAGGGAGAGTCATCTAAAATTAAAACGGGCAGTTTTGATACAAGAAGCATGGCTATGTAGATCCCTAAGAGCTGAGCATCAATTTAGTGAATGAGACAGGCCATAAATAGGGTTTTCATTAAACCCTCTGAGCAAACACCAGATTGACAAAGGCCTGTTGCTGTCTGGTGGACCCAGATGTACCTACACACATGGAGCTGGCACTGTAAGGCCTGATCCCTTCCCCCAACACTGCTGACCTCTCGCTGTACAATTCTTTCTTTTGTTTACACAACGCCGAGGAATGAGTTGGCATGAAAATCAAATAGAAAACCACAGGAAACCATGCTCCAAACCTTGCTTTGTACCTGAAGTCCACACGTGTTTGGTTAACCTTCTCTTTATCCCTTCTCTTTCCTTCAGCTGACCTCGGCAAGAGGCCAAGCCTCTTCCATGGGGCACCACGGCACAGAGTGCACGAGACCCTGGTGGCACGTGTCAAAGGAACTCTTATGAGCTGTCTATGAATTGTTTCATTCATCGGGCCACTCACTCTCTTTTGATGCAACCACACCTGCCGTGAAAATGGAAACGTGTCAACCCAACACCCATCATGTTCAGACCCTCCGGAGAGTGAGAGGAATGTTGTAGGCCACACGTTGGGTTGGGTAGGGACCGTCAGTTTTTGCTTTCTTTCCAAGTATTCTCATACTGAATAGGGTAGGCTAACATCCAGATGGTTGACCCTGGGAAAGGGAGCTCATGGAATGGGCACCCGGGACGCTTTCCCCATGCAGTGAGATAATCTAAGGAGAAGAAAGGCAGCCACAGCACTGGATCGTTAAGTTATCTGACATGAACCTCGCATGCCCTAGCCCCTGCTGTGTGGCTGGTTTACTCACTTATGCTTCTCTGGGAAGCAGGGTAATTAATCGTCCTTTTCTGATAGTGTTCACATGTCCCGGCCAACATATGGAGGAGAGTGTAGAGAGGCCTGGGATGAAAGGGGACAGTGATCAAACTGAAACCCCACTAAATGGCTAACCTAGGCAGAAGAGCAGCCTCCTAGATTCCTGTTAAGGATGGGGCTGGTCTTTTAAGTGCACTGTGAAGTGATGATTGGAATAAGAAAGTGCTCTTGTTGGCAATGGAGTGAGAAAGCAATGCTTTGAATGAAGATGCAGCTTGCTTTTCACCACCACCAAAGTCAATCAACAGAAAGTACCTGCGCATCCCCTTCAATGACTTGCTGCAGGGTACTGTGCGGGTAACTATATTACTATCGCTATCATTCCCTAAACACCCCCACCCCCATCAATTAGTATTGCTAAAGAGAAGCTTGACTATAGAGTTCCTAACAGCAGCAAAAATAAATTCCCTCCAATTAAGTAGTCTAATAAGCTATTTAGGATTTTACCACTTCACATTCTTTCCTTCCCATTTAATTTTGGCTTTCACTTGGATGTCATCTTGTTGAAAATCCATCACAGAAAACTATGTGGGAGAAAAAAGAGGATAATGTTGATAAGTACCCCTGATGCTCCAAAAAAGAAGAAGAGAGCCACAATATTGTTTCTAAAGCACCCCAGGATTTTTCCAAATACTTCAGTTCCTTCCTACTAAAAATTAATATATGAAAATGGTCAATATGCAAATTCCGACATCACACTAGCTACTTGCCTTCCGTAAGTGCTATAAGCATAAATTTGAAACAATACAATATTTTAAGGGTCTTGATTATCATATTGCCTTGGTGTGCATATGTGCATGTATAATTATGCTCATTTAATTTAATCATGAAAATATTATGGGAATCATTTGGCTTTCTCCTCTAAGAGTTCTCTTACTGTTTTCAATGAAGTAATGCCACTTTGCCCCTTCTGTAAGTCAGCTGATGAGAAGCAATGGGCTGAGCTAATAGGAAGATGATTGCACCCTCATGGGATTATGGGTATGGGGTGGGGTGGTGGGAATGTTGGAAGGTGGTGGTGGCCCTTTGCCCTTAAGGAGCATGATACTCATGGAGAAACGTGAGAGATTTCAGTAGAACCTGGTATTAGATGCCCTCCCCCCACTTTCTGATGGCTTCTTTCGCCAAGTTTCCAGTGTTCCTGAACACCAAGAATTTGCCCAATGGCCATCACCTGATTCTAACAACGGAGTTGGAAACCAGCCCTGTGCCTTACATTCCACATGCTTGACTGGAGTGGAGATTGGGGGATTCTGTGGAATTCCTGGAATCAGATGGGGTGTATTGAGGAGAACAAGGGGGTGGAGGGTATTTGACATCACAGTTCTGCACCGGTAGAAGAAATGGTGGCAAAGCCAAGGTGATTAAGTGAGGCCATTTTGAATAGAAAGAATCATGGTACGTAGGTCCTGGCGTATTAGCCTCTGTCCCCACTGATGCAATATTTTATTCTTCACAGAAAAGCAATGTTGCTTTTCCCCAACATATTAACAGAGCCCAGTGAAAAGACAGAGCCTGTTTTTGAGCCTATCCAGTGAATCTATGTGGCATCTTTTCCCCCAGGGATTAATTCAGCTTTTGATTAAATCTTTCTGAGATTTAAATCATGATGTTACAAACCTCCAAGGAACTTCTCTCTGAGTTGTGACCTTCTTTATTATTCTCCACTGTTTGATAGAGTAGTGAGATTGATGTATAATGGTGTACAGTGTGTTTGAAAACAAGGGATGGCGAGGCATCCTGGAAAAGTGAAGATTAACATAAAGTAAATGTTGCAAAGAGTACACTTTGGTTAACATATTCTATAATTAGTACTGAGTTACAACTGTGTTGCTGGTAATAACACTCGTGCCCAATGAGCATAATACTGCTGGTAGGGCTGTAAATCGTGTCCAATGATTAGCTAAAGAACCCTACGATGAGGCGAAACCTGGCCGTTCTAAAAGAGAATTTAGGCTCACTATCACATTTTATCTAGTTTAGACAGATTGAGTTTGGAGGACTTTTGAATTGAGACAAGCTCTTTTTGAATAAACTATTCATATCATCAAGTGCTCGTTTTTGCCAGCCTAATTTGGGTTTCAAAAATTATTTTGCCATTAGTATCCTCGGGGATGGAAGTTATTTCATGTTGTGAGGACAACATGAATCTCTTCTCTTCTCTCTCTCTCTCTTCTCTCTCTCTCAGCAGGATGGCTCACAAAACAATGAAGAGCTAAGACTACAGCTTCTTGAAATCAGTCTCCATGTTTCCCCCTACCCACAAAGGTTGAAGAGGGTTAAATGTTAACCCTTTGCAAAGAAATTGCATTATTATCACACCCTTGGCTTCTCTGCACCAGATGATTAAAAATGCCCACAAAACTTCAGCATCAGTGAAGAGGAGATGGGATCCCAGGCACAGCCAGTGAGTCTCAGGAATGCTTGGAACCCAGAGTTGCAGATGAATGCACCCTCGGCGGGGCATCATAGTGGAAGTCTTGGGGTTTTGTTTGGTTGGCTTTGGTTTGGTTTGAAGAATGAGCTCCATTTACACTGACACAGAAAAACCAAATTAATCCAGAGGAACTGTTCCACACATTGATGATGACAAACTGCTGATAGCTCTATCACATCCCCAATAATTACAAACATGTTTGTTTACCCCCCCTCTAGGGTGGTATGGTAGGGAGGTGAAACACTGGGGTTGGCTGCCATTAGTCAAAATGGTCTTTAATCCAACGGTGCTGATGTGGCATCTTGCAATGCAAGACATTAGGGATGGGTAAGACCATCTGAAACTGCAAGCAATAACCATGCTTTCTCTGTCGTGGGGACCACTGCCACTTTCCGGGCACCATGGTCACCTTGACAGGAAGAGCTGCAGCTACCAGCTACCCGTTCATCCCACATTTTACCTGATGACTTCTACATAGTGGAGGCTTGGGTCCTGTGACACGACTCCTCTTCCAGAAAGATTCAGTCAATTGAGAACAGCACGATTCCTGAGCTGAAGAGAGGAAGGCTCTCAGCAAGATGGAGGCCAGGGTCTCTGCACACACGGGCTCAAGCCCATGGACAATGCGAGGATGCTGCCGGACAGGCAGTGGTTCGTTCTGTTGTGCAGAGGGGGTCCAGCAGTCGCAACTGCTTTGCTGGCACTTAACAACAATACACCGAATATTGAGCCCTATTCTCCCTCGAGATCATAGTTGGCTCAAAAATCTAGAGAACGAGTTCTGCTTCCTTTTTGTTGTCCTTGCTGTTGGGTTTTGTTTTGTGGGAAGATGTTCCGTACGTAAAATTCAGGAGAGGTGAGTCTACAGAGACAGTGTCTGGACTGATATTTCCTGGGGGCCCGGGGTGTTTGGGGACAATGGGGAGGGAGCTAAGGAGTTTGAGAAAGAAGAAAATGTTGTGAAACTGAGTGTGGTGATCATTACAGAATGCTTCTTACTGTGATTACAGGGTCGAATTGTATGACATGTGAATGCTATGCCAATACAACTATTAAAGCGTTTATCCATCCATATGTGTGGCCATATATGTGCATCTATCAATATACTTGGGGAAGTATGTGTCTCTAAACATTAGCTACACATACTTTCCTGAGTTAAGTACAAGAATAGGAGCTATTCATTTGATAAAATTCCAAGTCACTTTCCACCTCCTAATGGTCAGTAGTGAAACCCATCACATCTGGTCTGCCTTCTCTGCTTCAGGTGCACCTTACCTGAGAGCTGAAATCCCCCACGAATATGGGCAAGCTGGGGGGGGGGGGGGGGGGGGGGGGAGTGAGGGAGCTGAAACCCAGTGAGGGCGTCACATGCATTGATCTGAGCAACATGTCGGGCATTTGGTTCCGATAAATAAGGAAAGCAGAAGTAGATTTGAAACCTTCGTTTCCCTTTATTAGCTCAGTGAGGCTGATGTGTACTGCACATTTAAAAAAAAATCACAGGAATTTTCATACAATGAATAAAACCACAACAATACATGTAGAATTGGCAGGTGGAAAAAAATAATAATAAAAATAAAAAGCCCAGCAAGGGCTCCACAAATCGCTCACTTTCCCTGCTCAGCATAGGCCACCCAACAGCATTATCGTTTCCCCTACACATCTTAAAGTAGCTCCATCGAGTCCGCAGTTCACATTCTTGAACAACGTCCGTCACATAGGTACAAATTGAGAATCATCACATTATAGTACATGGCTATTCTAGGTCATCTATAGATCAGGTCTTAGACTACAACGATTGAAGTTCTCTTCACAGCCATCAGAAAGGGACACACAATCATTACCTACTGGAAGCTCACATCTAAAGGCAGGAAAAGGTTTCCTTTTTAGTTTTAGTTTTGTTTTCTCAACTGGCCCAACCATTACACCCCAATAGGGCAAAGCTCCCTCTCTCGTGTCTGGCTCTGAATGTTGACAGCCCAGTCATTGTGCGCTCACGGTCCCGTAGCAAGGAGAAACAAAAGGATTCTGTCGCACTGGATGGATGATTCGGCTACATTTCTTTAAAAAGGAAAAAAAGAACCCCCCACCTTTCAAAAGCACCAGTTCAGTTGCCGAAATTATAAATGTGGTACTTACCACAGCATGAAAGCAATGGCCCACGATCATCTAAAAAATCCTAAAGATCTATGCTGAAATCTGCCTCCAGTAAGGATGGGATACGTGTGGCAATTTGAAATATTTGCTTCCAAGAAGAAAAGAGAAAATAAAAGGAACACAGTTTACATTTTGATGGGCTACCCACAGTGCCTGCATAAGATACAAAAAGCGCTATTTGGGCGGTCTAGTGATTCTTTTTTTGCACTAATTTCAGATGCAATTCAAAGTCCGCAGAGGAAAACTATCTTCATGGTAAAGATATTTGCCAGGCCAGATGGGGGAAGAGATTAATCCTCAATATGAACTTGGAAGTGTTGTCTTTTGAAAATGGAAGAAAAAGGAACCCAGTCTTATGCTCGTGTCAGCAGTCCAGGGCGCAAAAAAAGCGAATGCATTTCAAATTGGATCACAAAAAAAGAAAAAGAAAACAGAAAAAAATTTAAAGGCAAAATAGATAACACATCTGGTCCTTGAACACATAATACGATTTACTAAATATTGATTTCTTAAAAATAATTTATTGCTCTTAATAGTCTTTTTTATATTATTATTATTCTACAACAGAAGATACTGAAACTTCCGGAAAAAAAGACTGTAAACTTTAGTTTGGCGTTCACACAGAGTTAAAGTACCTGCATTTCACCTACAGCACAACAAGAATTAGGCGGAATAAAGATGTGTTGCCGTCGTAACGTAGAACCTGTGGTCAAGTTCTTTTATTTTCTAGTATTTTTTTATTGCTTTCTATCTACTTATAAAGAAGAAGCCAAGAACTCAAGCAAGCATCCGACAGGACAGACGGTGGATTCACTCGGAACACAATATGCTGGTGATAACTGAGTGCAGCTATCAAGATGGGCTGCATCGGCCTGGGGGTGAAAATCCGGTTTATACCTTTGCGTTGGGTGGAAAGGAAAAGAATGCTAAAAGCAGTAGATCCATCATGTCTTCCAGAGAAGGTATGTCTGCCAAAGAGTGAGCGCATCTCAATTTAGAAACATGAATACACGCTCCAAACGTGACCGAATTCCATTCCAGGGACTCCACGCGCAGATGAAATCCTGACGCACAAAATGGAGGTTTTTCAGAATTTCTTTCTCTTTTTTTTAAAAATTTTTAAAATTTTTAAATTGAATTGAGCAGAAGCAATGTCATCAAGGACAACACCATGGTCGCATTAGAGGCCGTGCTAGTACAAGTAGAAACAATGCTTCTGCAGAAGCTGAATTTTTGTTTGTTTGTTTGTGTGGTTTTTTTTTTTTCCCAAATGAAGCACTTTAAAACTCCCACCTGACAATTGCCATGCATTCTAGGTAGAAAATTTCCACTGGCTTTATTATTTTCATCATATCATAATTTATAATAAATAGGCTATTTGCAACCGATAAATAATGTCTCTTCAGTAAACAAAGGAATGAAATATCAGTATTTATACAGGATGCATAACTGTAAAAAATACAGATAAATACCATCATCACACTCTGCCAAGGGAAAAGAGATAACCGGCTTCCGAGACTCTTCACACACACATTGATTATTGTAAAAATCATACTTAATTATTTACCTCAGCATTTCGTATCAAATTAAAATCACAAAAAATTAAAAGAAAACAGCATTTTTAAAAAGATTCTTTTTTTTGACCTCTAGTTTCAAAACTACTGTTGATAGAGAAAATAAAAACATTTCTTAATGGTTACCCATTGAGAGACTTTACATAAAATCATGATTATCTTCTAGAAAAATTTTAGATGAGAAAATTTCATTCCCCTAACAAATCCAGTGTATAAAACTTCAAAGGAAAAACAAGCAACAAGAAAAATGTGGAAAAATATCGCAGAAGTGGTTAATACCTTTAAGGGACTAAGGGACTAAGATATCTCTTGACTAGAGACTGAAGATCGCGAAGCTCACTGGTGACGGGGTGGGCTGCATGGAGCGTCGTTGCTGCTGCACTCAAAGGACACACACACTTGTCTTTTTTTGTTGTTTTTGTGTTTTTACAATCAAATATAGATAAGCAGTAAGTTTAGCTTCTAAATAGGTTAGTGTACAATAATGGTTTCACCTCCTAGTTACATTTTGAATATTCTTGATTAAGAAAAATTGAGCGGTTTTGAAAAGAAGGCTGCATTTACAGTGCATAGCTGTAACAAAAAAAGAACATTTTGTAGAATATGTACACAAAATAAAAATACTCCATTAAACCTCGGTAAATACTTAACTACATCGGAGAATGTAGCAATGATGCTATCTGACGACATCCCAGAGCGCTCTACGCACTCTGGTGGGTAATGTAACACCGTGTCGGCTGCTCGACAAGAACCGCTGAAGCAGCTGTGCGCTTGACCATTGACAAGGCTTTTGACATTTGGACGTTGACATGGGTGTCAGGATAAAGGACGGACAACAGAAACGTCAAAATGTGAGGAGTGTTCTATTAAGCCGGCACCCACAGTCTCCTCTCCCACCCAGACCCCATGGCGAACCGAAAGTACGAAATTAAGAAGGAAGGGTGGGAAGGAGAGAGTGAGAGGGGATAGAGCGAGAGAGAAGAGAGAGAGAGGAGAGAGGATATTTGTTCTACGCAACTTAGGGTTTCGTCAGGATTGTCATAGAATCAGAACGTTAGGAGAGAAAGCTTGCTTCGAGTTGAATCTGCTCTTTCATTTAAGAAACAAAAATGAACCAGAGTACGGTGGCTGATGCTCGGACATCAGCAGCTGTCATTTTAGCGTGGTCTGTGGTTGGTTGGTTTTTCTTTCCTTTTATAATTTTTAGGCTATACATATATTTCTTTTTTTCCTTTTGAATAGAGTAGGAACATTTTGAAGTTCTAGGTGTTTAAGTGTGTTTCCATGGAACTGCTGCCATTTGAAGTGGTTTGCCCCCCTGCACACTGTTGTCAGGTGTCCCTAACATGAATACACACATCCTCCCCCCAAACCAGGTGTGTGCACATGTGCACACGCAGGCACGCACACAGGCACTCCATCACCAACAGACTCCAGGGAACGCAAAGCCGACACCCATGAATAAACATGTGCTTACTGCATATCCATACTCTTTGCTCTTCAGCAGCTGTGTTCATGTAAACCATTGTTGTTGTTCTTGTTGTATTGTTGTTGTTTTGTTTTGTTTGTTTTGTACAGAGTGTAAAGTAGGAGAAATTCCTAAGTATGACTTGCAAGAGTCTGTCTGGGAAGGACGCGCTGTCCCGTGAGGTATTCACCAGGCCTCTGTCATCCAGGGAAGGAACAGGTTACCTGCGCAAGCTTCTCTGAGCCTCTTTCAGTAAACTATCGAAATCCAGAGAGTCATACTTGCTCTTGGTGGAAGCAGGGTCAAAGTCATCGGAGTTGGAATCTGAAAGAAACCCAAGCCAGGTTAGATGCAACTCTTGCTGATGGCCATTGATTCAATCACTTCAATTCAAGACTCCCTGATTCCATAGCAATGCATTTTTTAAAAGAACACCCAACTTTAATGGGTATGAGTGCCAATTCATTTGGGATGGGGGTGGCTGATGAGTGTCCATACTACTCAGCTGGTGACTCGTTTCCGAGTTTAACCATCTCTGCGCAATAGGCAGATGAGCCTGAATTTCTGTATTGACAGACAAGGCCTTCCTCTGTCCTCCACAGCACAATCCCTATGCAGAAATGTTACGTGGCTTGCTGTCGGGAGCTCAACAACATAGAAGCAGAAAGGAGCGGTTCCAAACACGCTCCCAGGCAGACTCCATTATTTTTAAATTCCATTCCTCCGGGAACTTTTTGAAGTTCCTCGTACACAAATAGAAGGTGGAACTAACTGTGCTTTGACGAGACGGGTTTCACGGAGCGCAGAGGCTACTTAAGTAGGACTCCCGCCAATCTCCACTCTGCTGACCCCTCTCAAGGCTGGAGGGACCTATGATCGAGTTATTCATGCTGGCTTCATGGGGCAGGGGACTCCTGGATTGTAAGGAAAATGTCCCCAGTTTAGAAGTCTAGGAGAATATCTCACATATAACCCCAAACCAAACCAATCCAATTGCACTGGGTCATTTCCGACGCAGGGAGTCCCCATACTTGTGGAGGTAAACAGCCCTCACACGGTGTCCACAACGGTCACCTTTTGGAAACAGGTGGCCAGACCTTTCTTCTGAGGCACTTCTGGGTGGGTTTCAACCATTGACTGTTTGGTTAGTAGTCCAATGCTTAGGCATTTGGGTCACCCAGGGACCTCGTGCCCCAATCCAAAAAAATAACAAAAAGACCGGTTGCCAGTTGAGTCAACACCAACTCATAGCAGCCTCATGCCTGCACTGGAGAACTGGCTTCCTAAGGATTTTTTTTAAATAACCCGTGACCTTTCATAAGCAATCACCAAGCCTTCTCCCAAGGCTTCTCTGGGTGAGTTTGAACTGCCAATCCTTGTGCTGGTAGTAGAGCAACACTTAACCAATTGTGCCATCCAAGCTGCTTGTCTCATATCTAAAGTGAGTAATTCAGGCTTTTTAATCCATTCACGAGTGGGAAAATATAGAGCCACTGATAAAGTCATGCTATTTTTTTTGAAGGGTAGAGTGGGGTAGCGGGCAGTCTTAAACTAGTCCAAGTTAGCTTTTATGGAAAGGTCTACATATTTCAAATCATCCTTAACTAAAGAGAGATGTTATAGCCACAGTTATTAGGAAATAGAGTTCTTCTTTTTATGTATTTCTGATCTTTCTCCATTGCTCAGTATGACAACATCGGAGACCTCTGCTGATCCAGCATGTCAGAGGGGTTGGACTATTGGGATGGGAGTGGATTTTGGGGATGGAATGGAATACTTGGGATTGAAGTAGGCATTTGCAAAACATCCATTCCTTTGAAAGAGCTTACTTGAAGAGCAAACAGGGAAACAAAATCTTTGGGATAAAACATAAAGAAATCTACTAAAGATGAGTATTTCCACACTCTACTCAGAATGAGGTGCGCAATAGAATTGTTCAAAGAGACAGAGGTTCTCTGGGGGAAGGGTGCATGGGCTGCTTCCTCCAGTCTCCATCTAGTACTCAACCAACTTTCATTCAAGGGCAAGAAAATGCCTTCAGTTATTATGGTTCCTTCTCCCTGATGATTCTTCCTCTAGACCGCTTTCCGCCCCCTCAAACACAACAAGAAAAGCACATATTACAACTACTTAACACTTGAAAACAAAGGCAAAAATAACCAATCTTTCCTCATTACGATGTTAAGGCGCTCAAGCCTGACATTAGACTTGTTTTGACCTGTCCCTTCAAAGGCTATTTGTAATACTAACTTCCCAGGAATAGCTATTGCATAAATAATTTTTAAAAATTGTTAGAATAAAAAATAAATAAAATAAAAGTTCCACTCATTGTAAGAGCTTAGCTAAAATCTGAAATCCACAGGCTTCTTAGACCAAGATGCAAGATTCTCCCAATGAGTCTGGCTGATGAAAGATTGGCATGGAATCATGGAGAATATATAGTCAGATCATTTCTTCTTTATAGAGAATTTCAAAAAAACAACGACAATTTTCCAAGTTTTGCCTTCTTCTAAATGTAGTGTAGATTTCCCACATTTTAGTATTTTCTTTCACAAATGCTAAAACTATTTCAGGGCAGTGGTCTTCAGAGTGGCTGTTTCTACAGTCCTAGCTGGGTAGGGAGTGGGTCCAACATTGAACTGGTAACCACAAGGTGAGCAGTTGGGAACCACCAGTTGTTCCCCAGGACAAAAATGAGGTCCTTTGAAGATTTACTGTCTTAAAAACCCAGAGGGGCTGTCTGTACTGTCTTATAGAGTCACTGTGAGTCTGCATGGATTTGAGGACACGGAGTAAGTTTTTCATTGTGAAGTCTGCTGGCTGCTGTGTACAAATACAGTGGTTCTGCCCGGGCAGAAGTAGATACAATTTCTTTCCTAGTACCTAGTAAGCTACGGGCACAAAGTCTGTGATTAGTTGCATGAATCTTGAACTGGGATCTGGGTTTATGTACACGTACCTGGGTTACCTCGTCATGATGTGGATAATGTAATTAGTTGATACTTATGATATACATGGTAGTGTTAGGTAGTCAGAACAGGGACCAGGGTGTCCAGTGGGCATGCTCCAAAATTCAGGTTCCAAGCCAGGAAGGGGCAGTATATCTAGGTGGGCGGTAGGCCCCAAGCTGGTCCAGGTGAGCTTAATTCAGCCAATGGGGTCAACTAGTACCACCAACCACGCCTCCCAAGGGGCGCCCTGAAAAGCCAAGATCTGAAGCCCACACGGCTGCTTTTCCAGCTGCTCCCCTGACTGAGATTTTTCTCTGTCCGCAGGTTTCCCCGTGTGGGTGTGAAGTGCCCTGGGGGTGCCTGTGTAAAAACCTGACACTTCTATCCTTTATAAAACCCACTGGGATCACAAACCAGTCTTCCGAGTGAATTCGTTCTCACGCAAAGCCAAGGACCGAGGGATTTCCACCAGAGAAACCTAACCGTATTTCATTTTTGGGCATTTGTTTACGTTGCACACCAACACTAATACCAGATCAAGGCTATGTGGGGAATGAACCACTCCTATCTGCTCCTGTCTCAAAAGTCGAACTCACTCCCATCAAGTCAATGTTGATTCATAGCAACCCTACAGGACCAGGAAGAAATGCCCCTTGGGTCTCTGAGACTACAACTCTTTACTGGAGCTGAAAGCCTCGTCTTTCTCCATCAGAGCAGCTGGTGCTTCTGGACTGCTGACCTTGCAGTTAGCAGCCCAACACAGACTCACTACACTACCAGGACTTCTCTCTGCTCCTACAATCATAGTTTAATTTTTCTGTGTCTTTCTTCTTTCAGATAGTCATCAAATAGGAGCATTGCTTTTCTTATAAGACAGTCTCCAGAGATGCCGATGGGCACCGGGTTCCCGTTGCTGTGGGGTTTATTCCCACATACAGGGAAGGTACACATGTATGTACCAGAAGGAAACACTGCCTGGCTCTGCACTGTTTGCCTAAGCATTGCGCAGGTTTGTGGACACTAGAATTTGCATCCTGGTCTCACCACAGGAGCTATGACCAAATAACTTTAAATCCCTTGTTTTATTTATAAAACTGGCTGTTATTTGGAATCATTATGTTTTGCTCAAAAACCACTGCAGTTGTCTATTAACTAGACTTAATGGTTGAATGACAGGATGTGTGGGCCAAATTAATTTGCAGGAGTAAACTAAAAAGAGAAAGGAAAATATCAGATGACATGTATCTAAAATGATAGGTCCCTTTATTCGTTCTGGTAAACTCAGGTGTCTTGACCTTTTACCTCAGATTAATCCCCAAATTCCCTTGTTCTGTGTCCCAATGCAGATCATACGTTCTCGTAAAATAAAGATCAGAGGAGATGGGGTTCAAGGCCTACAGTCAATGTTTCAATCCAATTGTCTTAATCTTGGAGTCTATTTGAAGTCCAATAAATCAACAGTTATAAGACATTCTCATGAAGTAGGCTCTGGTTTATTGACATTAATTGGGAAACATTACCTTTGCTTTCTTCAACACACCTGGCAGATAGTTCCCCAACTCTCGAAAACCTATGCTCACCATCGTCACTGCCCATGCACTGAAACTTTCCAGGGGACACAGACAAGACTCATGGGAATTTCTTTCAGCTCCGGAAGTCACTCCTGATGAGGTGTCTTCCATTTTGGAAACAACAGCCAAGTCCTCAGTTTGCATTATCATTATCCCTCAGAATTGTTTGCCGCCGATGTTACTTGCCATCCAGTCGGCTCTCACTTGCGGCGGCCCCACGTATAGCAAGCTGCAACACCATCTGTGCAACTGTGGCTGTGTCTGAGTCCATGGTGGTGGACAGTGTGTCCATCTGCCTCCAGGAGATTTTCTCTCGCCTTCACTGGGACTTCACGCTACCAAACGTGACATCCTTCTTTGGTGTTCTGTCACCCCATAGGCTCTCTCTAAACTAACCGAGCCAAGGTCGTGCACAACAGCCTGTGATCCACAGGCTTGGTTAACTTCGGCAGTAGATTCCCAGGCCCTAGCTCTCTCTCCTTTGTGGGTGTGTGCCTGTAAGTCTGGAAACTCTTCTGAACTCAGCCCACCATGGGGGATGCTGCTGGCATTTGAAATACCAGTGGCATAGCTTCCAGCCTCAAAGCAACACAAAAGCCACCACAATAGGACAAAAAGGCAGATGGTAGGGGAAATCAAATCATGCAACCGCAGCTGCAAAAAACTCTGATTTCATCTGAACAACCACATTCTATGGCATTTACGATGATTCTCATCTCACAAACGAAGAACCAGAAGCAGAGGGGGGAATCCATGGCTTGGCCAAGGTGAGTACTTGCGCCAGGTTGCAGATCAGAGCCCCTGAATTCTCAAGCAAGCAGTCTTCCCTTGGCTCATACGAATGGCCCCTAGTGCAAATGTAGAGCTTGAGGGAACTGGGAGAAACTCCACACTCCCACAAGGCACATCAAACGTACTTCTTAGAAAATATAGAGCTTGCTTCGCAATGGCACCATTTCTGTTGCTGCTGGCAAGGCAGGAGATAACAAGAGGGGAAGCATTCTTCTTAGAAATATTTCAGGGAAGCTCCAGTTCAATTTGGAAATACCATCCTATCCTCCCTCTCCCAGTGATGAATCGCGATCCAAAAGGCCCTCTAGGTAGCTTATTTTAAACTCTCGATGTTTTGAGAGACTAGAAACACCCTGGCCTTCATCACTGAAGAAAATAAGTCAAATCAACTCAGGACTTCAATCTGTCTTGACTGGTTTTATCAGCCAACATTTGAACAAATGACTTGCCACCTTTTATATTTTCATCCCTAGGCCTCTATCTCTCTAACAGTCAGCTGCCTCTCCCCTGCTTTACACTATCTATTTAGCTGGTGAAGTGAATTATAGCATATTTCCTCTGAAAATTCACACTACCTATATCAATTACTCTGGGAAAACATCACATCGTTGGACGGGGGTGTGAGGTGGGGGTGGGGGTGAGAAAGTCCCTGTATTTGGTATTGGTTTCTTTCCTTAGACCAAGCCCAAAGCAAGTTTGAATAGATTTCTAATAATGCTGAGAATGAGATTTATATATTAATTGTCTGCTGATGATGAACTCATTTAAATACTTATGTCATTTGCACATGATGTTTTGCCACCCTTGAGCCTCTGCTCCTCCTCAAAGACTGGAAAGGCTCACAATATGCATATGAGATAGGGAATGCTGTGCTGAAAGGGGGAAATTGAATTTAGAAAGACAATTAAGATGTTCATTGTAGCATTATTTATAATATCCAAAAATTGAAAATGGAATAAATGCTTAGCTCTCCTGGAGTGATTAAACATAATGGCATTATTCACCCACAAGAATGTGGTGCAGTCCTTACAATCTGTTGATATGTGACTCTTAACCCTGTAACCCACCGTGGGGATACATTTAGATACTACGTGGACAGAGGAAAAGAGTGCATTTTAAAAGCACATTAAAAAATACACCCTCGGCTTTATGAAACTGGACCCACGGAAAGCAACCCCCCGGCCATGGAGTTGATTCTGACTCTGAGCAACCTGCCGGGCACACTGAAACCATCCCGGGGATTCTGAGTCTGTAACTCTTTATGGGAGTAGAAAGCCACCTCTCTCTCCCTTGGACTGGCTGGTGGGTTGGAACTGCTGACTTGATGATTAGCAGCCCAGGTCATAACTCGCTATGCCATCCAGGCTCTTTGAGACAAAATACTGGCAGGCAGATCATTCAGTTGGCCATGGTGGAGATTCTCTCCGACAGATGGTTTCGATGTTCTACTTCAGATGCTTTCCTATTTCTCAGAGAGACAGTTGTCATTGGTTGGGGACCGGGCTCTGCTTCCTTCTGTTGTGCACGCGGGTCCTTATGGGTTGGAAGCAACTGAGTGGCACCTGACAACAACAACAACAACAAAAGTGTTGCCCTGGAGCCTGGCCAACTTTCCCAATCAAAGGGAGCATTGTGTAGTCTTCAATGTCCCCTTCTGTTCAATGGGTATGAAAGTAGTAAGTATCCACCTCGAAGAAGGATGTGGGTAATGGCATGAACAAACTCAAGGGAGAAATAAAAGAAAGCTGGCAAGCACGCCGTCTGGGACTGTGCCCATTACTGACAAGCTTTCAAAGCATGATGGGGCTTTTCTTCTTGATGTCTGCTTTTCGTTTAAACTAAGAAAGCCTCGTGTGATTGAGCATCCGGAGCGTTCTTTCTCCCACTCGAAAATACAATGCCTGGGATGTGAAAACATTTCTAAGAGATTGTAAAATAACAAGGGAGTGGGGAACAAGGCTCTCGCGTCTTTGTTGCAGAAAACAATGACAGTGATATGATCCTTCCCAAAGAACTCAGGGTAGACAGGGAACACAGACTACCAGCATTCCCATCACACACGCTCTCTATGCATGTACAGATAGACTGCACTATGCAGTACATGTGTGTGTCGTGTACATTGCATCACTCACACACACATCCGAAAAACTCAGACACACCGCACAAGAAAACAACACAGAACACAGGGCAGGATGCAGCACTTCAGCGGAAACATACCCATCCCTGGTTGCCAAAATTTAAGCTCTGGAGCGGACGTATTATTATCTTTTTTTAAAGGGAAGGGAGTGGGTGGGGATCTGTATCCTAATATTGCCCCCAGTAAAGCACAGTGACTGTTCGAGCCGGAAGGGCTCCAGATGCTATTTGCTCCCCTGTGAAGCTCTCCGTACAGGTTCCTCATCGCACGGAGAGTGAAATCCATACCTAGGTCTGCATAGTGAGACTTGAAAAATTGCTTGCGTCCACAAAAGTACAGCTCGAAGTCAGTCTCATTCGACCTGCGCAGAGTGTATCCGTTTTCCAGAGCAGCGAAAGCGTCACAGGTGTAGCGGTAGGTGATGAAACCGTAGCTGTCCCTGTGATGGGAAAGAGAAGGGGAAGCCCAAAGCCAGTTAGGAAGCATTAGCATATGTGGCTCTAACCCGTCCTACTTTGGGGAGCCTTTGTGAGCGCCCCGCCTCAACCACCGCATCCATTTATCAGTGTGATTGTCCTGTCAGGCAGCTAAATACTTATTTCTGGGACAGGAAATCTCAACTAAAAAGATTAATAAATAGGGATGGGAGAAAATAAATAAGGTTTTGAACTCAACATGTCATCTTTCAAAGCACTTACACTGGCAACTCCCATCCCAGTAATCTTCTGGCCATAATTTTTTACATAACGTCAGCTTCTAAACAAGAAATAATCTCGAAGATTCTCACCCATCATCCCGAAGATTTACTGTGCACTCCTCAATTTCACCAAAAACTTCAAAACGGTCCCTCAGCTCGGCGCGTGTTGTGTCAGGGCAGATTTTCCCCACATAAATCACGCGGCGTTCTTCCTGTGGAGGGGATGGAGGAGGTGGGGAGAGGAAGAAGAGGCATTTTGCTGGGTAGTTCTGGAATGAGGGACAGGGCAGAGCTTCTGGAAGTACTCCGAAAGTTCCACTCAAACACAACCTGAGCCCACAGTGCTTGGCAGATCTTTTCTCAGACCCTCCACTGCACCTCTCCCCTCCCCGACCTTCTCAGTCCATCGCTCCTTCTCCGCCCCAGGACCTTTAATGCATGCATGCCAAAAGAAGACACCTGTGACGATGTTTTCCTTTGTCGAAAACCAATAACTGAAATGATGTCACCCTGAAGGTTGCAGGAGCAATCTTCCAAATGGGTAAGGAACTGGCCTGGCTTGTGGAGATGTTAATTTCTCATGGCCACAAAACGCTAATAGTGAGAGACACATGTCCATACTGACCAGGAGCCCAAGAGCAGTCCTTCCGTGCCGGCAGGAGTAAAAAAGACAACATCGCAGGTGCTTATGGAAACAGCAAAGGATTGGGGCGTAGTCAGTCATTTCTGGCTGCTGGGCCCCAGGATTGGCATTTTTAACCAGCCCCCCCAATGATTCCTGTCGTGGAGGTGATCATCGGACAATAAGTAGAGAGATGTTGTCTTAAAATTGGGTCCTTTTAAGCCCTGGGTTCCAGACAAACTACCCAAACCAAAAGTGCACTGTCATTGAGACGAATCCAATTCGCAGCGGCCCTGTAGGGCGGAGTAGAACTGCCCCCGAGGGCTTCTGAGACTCTAACTCTTTACAGGAGTAGAAGCCTCTGCAATCTCCAGAAGAACAAGAGTCGAATAAATGGGACTATAAACTACACTTTGCCAATGAATCCACTCTTGGTGTGAGAACAGATGAGAAAGGTGTGGCCTGATTTTCAAAGGAGTCAATCTGGACATAATCTGAACGTCTTCAGCCATTTATAACCTACACGAAGGGAAGAATCTTTTAAAGCCTGAAGACAAAGCGCCCTTTAGGCAGAGGAATGCAATCTGCGTGTAAGAAGCAATCCTCTATCCTTGGCTCTAAGAAGACAAGGCCCAAAGAAATGATAATGCTTAACCCTCAGAAATGTTTTATTTTTTAAAAGAGAATTTAGAGCTCCCATAGAGAATACGCATACCACCCAGGCTCTCTGTTTGCCAAGGACAAACAAGAATTAAAGGAGTTCAAGACTGCAGAGAGTTGGATGGAAGCAAAGACCGCTAAACACAGGGCTAAGTGCGGTTCCATTTCAGGGGGTTGAAAGGGTTGGTCTGCTTGGCTGGTAACTTCAAGGCGGAATGCACCTCATAAGAAAAGCCTGCCGGGGGTGGGGTAAGCGGGGTTTGGAGGGGGGCGGGGGACTGTCTACTAAAGACCAGATAGCCATGGACAAGCCTGTGGTGCTCTTCTACTGTGACACACATGGGCCACCATGGGAGAAGCAGGGCAACTGCACCTGGTTAGGATACAGACTGAGCTTGTGTGTGGTAGCTGTCTCCAGATGTCAAATGAGAGTCCTCTGTCCTGAATGTTGTCAAGGGTAATTTGGTCTTAAGGCAAAGGGAGGTCAATCCTACAGAATTAACTTGAATGCCTTTCCTTTTTATACATCCGGTACTTAGCAAAACACCTAACCCAAGAATAGGCACTCTCTGAACATTTGTACATGGGAACTGCACCATCCACTGTCTCCATTCTCCTACGAGGTCGGAGATCAGAACCTCATACGCAGCACTCATGCTTCTGATTTCCTTGGGTGCTTCCTCTGAGTTTCAGACTCAAATAACCAACGGACGACCTGACACCTCAGCTTGGAGGTCCTGTAGACATGTGGAACTCAGAACCAGGTCCCCAGGTACCATTCTCCCCAGCTGGTCTTTCTCCAATGTTCCTTGATCAGTGATGTTAACACCTGTCATCCGTGTTTCAGGACAGAAACTTCAGTGTCTGCCTTGACTCCTCTCGCTTGGTTACCTCTAAGCTTCCGGTCATCCATGAAATCCTGTTGGCTTTATCACCTCTATTTCATTCTAGGATGTCTTCTTTCGTCCACCTCCTCAAAACCCAGCTGCTTGCATTGCTTTCTGGATGGGTCTAACGGCTTCCTAGCTTGGATGCTTGTACCACCATGTGTAGCCTCTCCAACCCATTCCTTCATTGCAGAATGAGTTTGCTAAGAACACCAGTGGAAAGGAAACAGCAGGATGTGGAAGGTAAGAACCAGTGATGGAGACAGGACCAGACGGTGCAGGGCCTTCCCTGTCCTTTCAGTCATTTGGGTTTTCACTTAAAGTGATGGGAAGCCACTGAGCTACTCAAACAGCCTGATGGTCAGTTTCTACTCATATGGAGCTTCCACCATTCTCCAGGACAGGGTACACCCCGTCTTTCCCCAGGTTCTTTGCACACCTGCCCCTTGCTACCGGGAACATTCTTCCAAGATGGCCCCACAAACCTTGCCATGGGTCTGTTAGAAAAAGAAAAACCTACTACCTGTGTGCTCATTATAAATCATGTGCACGCTACTGCTCAGAATAGAACTATCCCATAGGATTTCCATAATCTCTAGGGCAGCAGTTCTCAACCTGGGGGTCGCGACCCCTTTGAGGGTCAAAAGACCTTTTCATGGGGGTTGCCCGATTCATAACAGTAGCAAAATTACAGTTATGAGGTAGCAACAAAATAACTGTGGTTAGGGGGTGGGGTCACCATAACACGAGGAACTGTATTAAAGGGCCGTAGCATTAAGAAGGTTGAGAACCACTGCTCTAGAGGAACGGACACTACGTTTTTCTCCCATAGAGCAGTCAGTTGGTGGGTTTGCTCTGCCAACCATTTAACTCGTAGCTGAGCTCCTAATAACTGTGTCATCCGGGCACCTTCAGCCACAAACACTAAACTTAAATTAAGTTCAATAATAATTTCCTTCCCAAAACTTATGATGAGGCCAGATTTCTCAGTAGCTGCTTTTATAGAAAATTCTATTTCTTCTTTACTGTTCCATGCTCAATTGTAATTATACAATTAATACCTTTATTCCTATGTCATGCTAGCTCCCTACTGTGGTGAGAACCTCATGAAATAAGAGAATGCATTTGTCCAATTTGCTACTACTCTCTTCTGAAAGTTCCACAAGGATTCTGAAACATAAGAGTCTCAACAAATCCTCATTTAGAAATCAATCATCAATTAATCCATTAATAATTGTAACACTCTCTACCTAGAATGGCATCACAAAGACCCAGATGCAGGCCTTTTTCGCTGAGACTCTCCAAGCCAACAAAACACAAAAACCAGAATTGAATGCTATCTCACAGGAAACACCAGCCTAGGTAGCTCAGCTGAGGGCATTGACAAGGGCTTCAATGATTCTTGTCCACAAGGTCCAAGTGCCAGAAATACGGAATGGTGTCACGTGTTTGCAGGGGCTCTTGCTTCGACAAATCACCTCTGGAAACCAGAGGAGGGAGTCTACTGGAACATTTGGTAAAATGCAGTTCATTTGACAGCAGCGATTGAGTCTAAGTACCTGAGTAGATGAAGTACGGCCACAGAGCCCGTGGTGGGTTGTGCACGTCCATGTAGATTGTATGTCTCAATTGAAGGCTGTAATTGTCTTGCTCCAAAGCCCCCAGCACATGGTGGAGGTCAATAAACATAAACGGATGGGAGGCTCTCCCTGGAGCAGCATTGCACCCTTCATCAGGGGAATCATAACAGCGCATTCCATTCTATTTATGCATCCAGCTCTTGCCAAACAGCCCAATACGGTGGGGCCGTTATCTAAACTTCCTGGCGCCCACTTACAGGGGTGTTATGGATTTGTTTTTTAAAAATGAGCCTTTTAGGAAGGCTACCACTGTACAGAGAGGGAAAGGAGGGAGACGTGCTGAAGAGAGGGAAAGAAATGGAACCAGCACAAAGAAATTGCTCAACTACCATTATGGGAATATGCACAGCCTATCGATTCAAGGAAATGTGAAGTTAAAGCTAAAATCAGCCAGATGTATGCCTATATGCAGACATATTGGGGCAATCTCAGAATGGCTGCTTTATACAGAGATGCATGCAACAAAGATCAGCCAGAGGACCTTTGGAAATGGAAATGGAAATGCTGGGATCGAGGTCACCATCCAATCCAAATTCAATACCATCCAGTAGATTCTGACCAGAGTGGAAAGCCTGGTCTTTCTCCCATGGAGTTGCCGGTGTTTTCAAACTGTGTACCAGATGAATAGCAGCCCAACGGATACCCACTACACCACCAGGGCTCCTTAGACGCACAGTGGAGAAGTGGGACTCAATTGAGCAGTCCACCATCACCTAAATTACCTATGTGACCAGTGTCTTCTCTGCAACAGGGGAAAGGGGCCAGGCCCATGCCACATTAAAAGACCTGCGCTTCACTATGTAGTGCTGGAATTTGGGGAGAGTGCGGGGGCTAGTTATTGAAGTACTTGGATTTCCTAAAGCCATAGTTAAAAGGCATCTGAAGGTCTAAAATTGAAAAGGCCAAGACAAAACTTTTCCCAAGATTGGCCAAACATCAAGCAAAGAACGTATTCTTTTTTTTTTTTTACCACTTTGCTGCTTTATTGGACAGATGAATAGATTTCTTATCTTAAAAAACAAACAAACAAACAAAAAAACCCTTAACTTTTGCAGCCAATTTTTCAAGACATTAATTTCCAAACAGGACATGAAAGGGAAAGAAATCAAAATGCTTAATAACATTTGCAACTCATCAAAGGCTTGGAGGAACTTAAACCTTTTGGGGGTTGGGGTGAGGGCAAAAAAGCTCCTTGAAATATGATTTCCAGACTCGTTTTCATTATCGAGGAGGAAGGGACATTTATCAAATATCTTTTAGCTTCAATTTCACAAAAGCTAGTGTGCTGATGGGGTGGATAATAAAATTGAAGATTTATGTTCCATTAACAGGTATAGTAAAACCTCAGCATATCAAAACACAGCGGATAAAAAAGGGGTGGGGCGGGTAGATGTGATGGGATTAACTGACTGCATTCTCCAACTCTTCATTGCTTTGCCTTCACAAGACAAAAGAAAACAAAAACTATCGGGCCTCCTTGTCAGCTGTCCAAAGCATACAACTGCTGTTTCTCAACAAATCGTAAGCTATAACTGATACAACAGATTGGCTGAGACAAGGAGGAAAACCAAAACCAACCCACTGCCATCAAGGCAATGCCGACTTCGTAGCAATCCTAAGACAGTAAATCTTTATGGCAGCAGATAGCCTCATTGTTTGGGCCAAAGAGCAGCTGGTGGGTTTGAACTGCACCCCTTGTAGTTAGGAGTCCAACACTTAACCTGACAGCACACTAGGGCTACTGGAAAACAAGGCATGTTGTAAAGAAAAGATGAACAATGCTGTGTCAATGCAACAAAGATGCAGTCATTCTAAACAGAGGAAGTACACTTCTGATATACACCGAGTCACCAAGAGTCTCGGTCAAATCCATGACCACGGCGTTTTTGATGGCATAATGTGTACCCAGAACTGTCTTTGACGGTTTTCCCACCCCCTTAAAACAAACAAAATGCTAGGAAAAAAACAGAGGAGGATAAAAACAAAAGCAAACAAACATTATACTTGAGCTAATTTGTATCTTAATTTTTGGAACTTTTAACTTTCCATGTTCAACTAATGATAAAACGCTTACTCTTGTGCTAAGAATGCAAGAAGCATTTTTCGTTCGATTTCAGATTAGCGGCAGCCCGACTTCCTAAAAACATCCCAAGGAATGACAACTCCCGGAGATGAGGCAAATGACGAATCCCCTGCCATTGCTAGATTAATGGCATAGCGCGAGCTCTCAATAAAGGACAAGAGGAAGGAGAGTAGATGGCCATGGAAAGATATGGGTGGGCAGAATGACTAAGACCCTGAAAAAAATCCTAAGAAGAAACCAAATCTTTCTTTCTGAATCTGAATCTGAATGGCACTTCTTCAATTCAGCACCCATTACCCTGAGGAGAGAAACTACCACATTCGCTTTCTGCAGCTGCTGTTAGCTGCCTGGAGTCTGGTCTGATTCACAGGGGCTGTAGGTACAGAGCATGAGACATTGTCTGGTCCTACACCATCCTCACAACTGTTGCTATGGTTGAGTCCACGACTGTTGCCATGGTGTCATCCATCTCCTGGAGGGTCTTCGTTTTCACTGACCCTCTACTAAGCACTACGTCCTTTTGAAGGGCCTGTCCCAAACTCACTGCCATCAAGTCAGTTCCGACTCACAGCAAGCCTCTATGACAGGGCATAACTGCCCCTGTGGGTTGCCAAGCCTGTAACTCTTTAAGGGATTGGAAAGATTCATTTTCTCCCATGTCTGGTGGTTTCACGTGGCTGACCTTGCAGTCTGCAGTCCAGAGCATAACCCATTATGCCACTAGGACTCTTTCTTTTAAGGAGAGTTACTCCCTTCTACTGGGCTCAAAATGAACCATGTGAGGATCACACAGGACCAGGCGGTGTTCGTTCTGTGGTACACAGGGGCGCGATGAGTGGGAACTGATGGGAAGGTATGTAAACCACCACCACCACTGAGGAATATTCCTCTCTAAGGCTAAATCAGTGTGAACAAACCTCTCAGGTCAGGCATTTATAAGCCAAAATGCAAGTAAACACCTCAATAAATCAGAAAAGATTACAAACAACTACAGACTGAAAATTTCTAAATGATGTGCTTTGGTTCATGATAGACCATAGAGAAAAATGACTTGAGTAGGAAATTCCTTTATTTTCTCCAAAAGAACAACTTTGAGAGATGAAAGAACTTTTGTTGTTCTTGTTGTTGCTGTTTGCTTTGTTTTGTTTTGTTGTTTAACTTTTCCCATTTGGAAGAGGCTTGTGGTAATCAGTGACAGTGTACTTCCTGGCTCTGCGCTGCATCCCAGCCAACAGAGGAGAGAGAGGAAATGACAGTCACTGCCCAGTGCCCGGGTTTGGATCTGAAGCGCTGAACCATCTCATCATATCTAGATTTGTCTTTTAAATTAACATCCCATTATCATGTTTTCTGGCAGGAAACTGTACAGATTGCAAATGGAGCTGGACTTAGAACTCCACAAGTCATTAGAACAGTGACAGGTTAGACATTAAATACTACACTCTGGCCTGCGGAGTCCCAATATAACCTGCATTTTCCTGAGCTTATGAGGCTGAGAAAGGCAGAGAGGGAATTGGTTTGGGAGGCCAAGTTTAGATGAAAACTGGAGGACAGTGGCACTGGGAACAATGGCAGTCGTCGGCCACCCTGCATGGTTCTATGTTAGGAATAACCAATTACGTGTTATTTTAACCCCTGATGTGTTGCACTCAAGAGGGAGTGGGCTAAGCATTTAAAGGTGACAGTGCTGGGGAATTTATTGACATTCCTGGATTCACCTACCTCTTGGGGAACATAAACTGGAAACATTAGAAACCACTCGCACGAGAGGAGAGGAGTCTATCAGCCATTACCTACTTCCAGTGACTCCTTCATTGCTTTTGTGGAGCCTCCACTTTGCCCCCCTCTGGCTGCTCTCTGAGGTGCATGATTGAGCTGACTGATAGCTAATCCATCACAGCATCCCCCAAATTCTGAACGTGACAGGCACCTCAAACATCTATATGGCAGGAACCTCCCAGTCCAACCTGGATGGAGTAGTTCTGCTTGCTCTTTCAAGCCAATTGAGTCAAATGAATGTGAAAGCACTGCATATCTCCCAGGGCTCAAGACCATAAAGAGAGACTTCGCCCGGGCCCCATGGCACAAATGCAGGGCATTTTGAGGACAGCCACCAATTAGAAACTCTCCCTCGGAGAATACCCATTTAGTAGTCCTGCTATGTCTTCCAGACAGATTTCAAAATCTTTTAACGAAACTTAGCAACAGTCTTCAGGATCACCACGTTCTCCAACAATTTCTTCTGGTTAAATGATGAGCAAACTTCCTAATATGCCTTATTCTTCTCCAGAGATTTAGTGAGATTGATCTGCCAGTAGACTTGAAGATCTCAATGCATGCCATACCTAATTTTATACCCCACGCACCGAGAATAATAATGCCACCTGAAAATATACTGCAGCAGGGGCAATTTTAAGATTTTTCTAATAGCCATATTCAGAAACGTTAAAAGTAATAGATTAAATGAATTCTAATACCATATTTTATGTAGCTCATGCAGCCAAACATACCGTCCTTTGAACTTGTAGTAGATATGCGCAATATCCCTGTGATGTTAACACTTGATTTTTCTACTGTCTTTGAAACTCAATGTGTATTTCACACATACAGTGAATCCTAATTAAGACCAGCTGAATTAGCCATGTGGTTAATGGCTACTGAATTGGACAGCACAGATAGAGAAAACCATTTTCCTTCCTTCTTTTCAGATTTGGACTAATCCTACTCTCCCTTGGGAGGTCTTCCTTCATGTCTGGTCTGTCTGGGTGTCCACCCACATGCTCCCCCTGTCCCTTACCCAGGCCCTTGACTATAACAATTATCACACTGCATTACATGTTTGTGCATCTTCATCAGCCAGTAGATGATTTTTCACCCAAAATGCATGATATCTGTCCATAAACAGTCATATGTTCTCATGTATTTTCAAGAGAAAAGGCATGCCATTGTCCAGGTAGGAATCAATTGAACAGCACATCTGATAAAGTTCTATTAGTCATCTGCCACCTGTAGGCCACTGTTTTAATAAAGCAGTGAACAATCGCTATGTTCTACTTGAGCATATCTGTGCTCCAAAACCCAATTCTTGAAGCCCACATTCTCATATGTCTATTAACCAATATTCGATAGAAGCCAAGTTAACATGTGCACGACTGTAGGCCTGGTTTCAAAGTGAATTATGGTCCTGGTCACCGAATTCACAGCTCAACAGTTGTCATGCAAAGGGAAGTCTTCCCAGTTATGGCTAGTGACCTCTATACCTCCACGACTCTGGTATTGACTCTGGAATGGAGATCAACCACTCTACTCAAGATACTTAAACAGAATCAAACTGGTGAAGAGTCTCCCGTCTCCCTTTCTTTATCTTCATTAAGTCTCTGACAGTCCTTGGGCAGCATGAACCAAACAGATACATTTTTAATGAAAATAACAACCTGGCTTTTGCTGAAGCTACCCTGCACTTGGTCACTAGGAACAAATCCATGCTGGGGCGACTCATCACTTTCCTGAATGGCACATTGTTGGGGAAATCACTAGGTGTTTTATAAAATGGTAATTTGCAAACACTGTCATCACCGTTTTCCGACATGCTTGCTCAACTCGATTCTCTTTTCTAAAGATGAACGGCAATGTGCCACCTTAAAATACTCTGTAAATGATACAGCGCTCTATAAATGTGAGTTGTTATAATTATTGAATAGGTTATTCATTAAATACAGCAATTGTAGAAAAATTGAATTTTTCATTTTCATTAGTCTTCCTAAGTGTTAACTAATGATACCCTGGCAAAGCTTAATATCACAGCTCATTTGAAAGTTGAGAAAAATGAGGTGAAGTGTTATTTATCCAAGAGTTTTGATCCCGTCTTAGGCAGATTCAGAGTTAACAGCCAGCTACCACTCTAGACTTTTAGTCTACGGATTCAATTCCTACTTGTGTTTTTCTCCTGGAGTGCCCCTGGTGAACACATCTCTCATTCATCCCCGCCCCCTGCAGCTGGTAACTACTGGCCTATGGCTGATTTTGACACTATTAGTCAGTTCTTTTGCATACGTGTGTCAAGCATGTGTTTGTTGATACTAGTGGGTGTTTGTTGACTGTTCCATATAAATCTAACTTTTACAGGTGAATATATAGATGTATTTATAGAATATATATAGAAATACATATATTTTAAAAATGGAATTTCTGGTTCACATACAGGCAAAATATATTAAAAATATATAAACATATCTATTATATGTATTTGAAAACACATTAAAATATGTAGAAAACGAATCTTCACTGAATTAAGTTGTAGCAGCTAGCCCAGCCAGGGAGAAGATGCAGAGGAACAAAAGTGGTCCCATTTCTGATTGATTAGCCACTGCCCCCTGGAGCAGCAGGTTGGGAATGACCCTAAGGCTGCATGGGTCCTCAGTGGGCAGCTGTTCCACAACTGAAAAGGAGTACCTGCCAGGGGCGTGTCCTGGCTGCTCACAAGTGGAGAGCTTCATCTTGGGCATCTCAGGTCTAGATGGAGGAGCAGTCACAAGCACCCGGATGGTGCACATGGTACATACTCTCAGCTGTTAACTAAAAGATTAGGGGTTCAATTCCACCCAGAGGAGCCTTCTGCAAGCAAGATCTGCTTATCTACTTCCAAAACTCAAGACACTATGACTCACAATTCTACTCTGACACACACAGGGAGGCCATGAGTTAGCTTCCACCAAAGGCCACTGGTTACTGATTAGGGAGCGGGGGTAAAGTCTACCCATTAGTGACCAGTGGTGGCAGAGCACAGATCAGGGTCATGAAGTTGGATCTTTAAACAGAAGAAAGTCAGTCTTGCCTACATGTTACATTAAGTGGTGGTGACATACCTAACACATCCCTAAACAACATGTCATTCTCAAGAAATGTGTGGCCTTGCCAACCAACCAGTTAGGTGTTGACCCAGCACAAGAAAGAAAGGACGTCCTTCTGAGAAAAGCCTCCTTGGCTGCTTCCCTTCCGTTGCTCCTGAGCCCCGTCTCTTCACGGACAAGCCAATTCTCATGAGAGCCCAGAAGAATCCAACGGAAAGGAAACAGCAATTTTTCCTCGCCTCTCACCCTAGCAAAGCAGCCATGGGAAACAGGAAGGACAAAACTCAATACCCATCCAGATGGAGCTGATACCCGTCTCACAAACCTTCTGTTCCTTCCACTTCTGAAAACAGTCATGAACTTCCCCGTGGAAAAAGAATGAGCCCACGAAGGGCTACGTTTTTGGTCAGAGAGGTGCTGAGGGTGGTGGGCCATTTTAAAGCAAACCCAAACAAGCAATGCCTCCCCTTTAGCTTCAGTTTCTTGTCTGAGAAAGGAAAAAAGAAAAGGAAAAGAAAAAAAGAATCCCTGTCTTCAAATGAAATGGAAGAGAGCTCCTGGCTACTTACAATTGCCTTCTGCCTCTGCTTCTCCCTTTGCTTGGCCCTCTCAGACTCCCGCTTCTCATATTCCTTACGGTATTCCTCCCTCTTCAGCCTCTCGTGCTGATATTCCTCGTAGCTGTCATACCTGCGGGCGGGCAGGGAACACACCTTCATTATGAAGTCAGCCACTTCGACTGGCACGAACCAAATGAATGATGTTTGCGGGGCTGGGGGGTGAGAGGGGTGGGCTTTTTGCTAATTCCTGGACCTCCCAGAAAAAAATAGGGAATGCTAGAAGGGGGAGGAGGAGGCACACACTTCCTTACCTGGGCCGCCGACTGAAGGGTGACCTAGAGCATGACCCCCCACACAAGGGGGAAGTCCTGTGTGCTCGGTGTCTGCCTTGGCTTGACTCAAAGTGGGCGCAAGATCTGGGAAGAGATGAGAAAAACAAACAGAGGCATTTGCAACGGCCACATCACCCAGGTTCCTTGGCCATCCTGAGAATCCACGGGCACGCTTGCCCTCTGAGGAGAAAACTGCTTTTCCTTTCTAGAGGCCAAGGCGATATCCCCTGTGACAGTTTGGGATCAGCTCGTCAGCTTAGAGGTGTGGGGATGGCGTGTTCTCCCTCAGTGACTCTTAGTGATGCTAACGCGGAACACCAGGGCCGGTACACTGTTGGCTTTATCTCGCGTGGATCTCAAAGATCCTGGCACAGGGCAGCTCTCCTGGTGATGGAAAAAGTTAGATGAGCAAGTTTCCTACAAATTGCCCTCTCTGATCTGACTGGCTCAAGGCATCACCAACCGCAAGGCTGACAGATTTCACAGAAGATGGGGAGGGAGGGCCGTAGGGCTAACAGCCGTCTTTGGCGTTTCAGGGGCACCGGGCCATGCTGGGTTGGCCATGGGGGTTGGACATGTTTCCGCTTCCTCGTGTTTTGAACGTCCAGGGAGAGCCTTATGCTGTAAGTGGGTTTCGACAAGGTTTACCTGGAAGAAGAACGACTGCCTGGGGACCTTGATCTTGACCTGGAGGAGGGTGACCGGGAACACGACCTGTGTCGAGAGAAGGACCTTGACCCAGAGCGTATCCTGTGGGGTCTTTGAGAAAATAAGGATTTGGGTGGCGACACGGAATCTCGACATGGAGAGTTAAAAGCAGAGCCGGAAGGCGACACGTCAAACACGGAATAGGACTGCGCGCCATCCCACGGGTGGCTCAGTTGATCACTTTCGTCTTCGCAGTCATCAAACAGGCCCTCCATGGCTAGTCCTGAATTTATAAACATCGGTAGTCTGGAAAATTGTCCGTGACTGAAATCACTGTCCCTCAGTCCACTGATCTTGTCTGCTTCGTCGTCAAAAACGGCTTGACTGGGATGGCCGAAGTGCTTGTTCAGCTCGGCGCGGATCTGCTGGTCCTGGAGCGGTTGCCTGGTGCTGCAAGCAGAGACCGGCTTGCCCGCCTGCCACGTCTCTCTCAGGCAGCACTGGTCTGAGTCTGTGGAAGGACGGATGTGCCCCTGCCAATCAGGGGAGGCATCTTTATCTTCGAGTGGTCTGGAGTCCGGGAGCTCCTGTGATACATGGATGAGTATTTTCGATTTGGAATTAAGCGACTGGCAATAGTCATGGTCACCAAACAGCCGCAGACTGGGCCGCTTGGCTTTCCTTTCCTCGTGTCCACTGGGGAGAGCCGAGGTCTTGCTGAGCTGGGCGTACAGCTCAGATTGCTCGGGACCTTTCCTGGTGGAGTTGGTTCCTTGGGTACCCGCAGACTCGCTGCACCGAGGCTTCTTCGATGGCGGCGGTACCGGTACCACAGTCTTGCAGGGCTTCAGCTTCGGAGAAGCCCTAAAAGGATTATCTTGGTTGGCTTTATGAGGAGGAGTTGTGGGTGGAGTTAGACCTAAGGAAGAAAAAGAAAACACAGAGATGGGGGCGTGATGAGTGTGTTCCTGAGAAGCCAACTGCTGTGCTTTGACGCCCCGGCTCCCCATGCTTTCCGACAAGGGTGACAGGCATCAGGAAACTCACTAGACAAATGTGATTCCCTTCCCTTACGCCTCGGTCGCCAAGGATAGATGGATCTAGAAGGCTAGAGAGCGTCGTGGCATTTCACATTGCCGACAAATGATGCCAACAGAACCCGCTTCTCAGAACACACTGGCCCGTCACCACTTGCCATAGCCAAGCTCACCACTTCAAGGGCCTGGCATTTGTTTGAAAAGAATACTGTGGGCGATGCCAGTGGCTCAGGAGTCTCTGAAACGTGATCTTGGAGCTAAGGAGGCCGGTCATTAGAGAAAGAAACAAACCGAGTGGGATGCAGCAAATGTGGGGTACTGTGGGGCTGAACTCTGTGACTTCAAGGCCAAGTTGGGTAGCATACGATGGACAAACGGAACTACAGCAATGTTCCGATGCGAGGGCAGCGATTCCGTGTCTCCACAGTTCATTAACTTAGTAAACCATGGCTAATGTAGGTATAATACATTCTTGTAAGCATAACTGATACATTCTGTCTAAAAATATGGTTCTGCAACAGAAACCGAAGTAAGAGGGAACCCAAAGTAACCCCGTGCCAATAGACCATTTGATTCGGGGTACAGCAGTGGGCGGGTTAGGAGGCCCAGGGATTGAAACACATCCAAGCTTCCACATGCATCTAATTAAATAAAGGAAATGAAAGTTGCAAGGGAGAAAAATGCCATCCAGCTACTGCGTTTCGGGCTTGCTGACAGGAGGGTAGAGAATTCCACCAGAGGCCCTTTTGGGGGGGGACCCTTGGAAGCTCAGTCCCCTCCATCAACACTGCACTCAAAGTCCGCCTCATCTTTGGATTGTGCAATGGTTCCCGAGGACAAAGACCTTTGAAGAAGGGCAGGCTGGAGTTCAAATCACTTTCTGCTTACAAGGGAGCCTTTTAGTTTACAATCCACTTTCTAGTTAGGGGGGCAGGTAAACACTATGCAGCAAAACGAATGTCAAGTCGGCCAACAAACCTGGGGTGGGACGCAAGGCAATGACGCCTTTTGAGACAAAGTAGGAAAGTCCTACCTTGCTGGGGAAAGCAGGGACTGGAGTGGAGGGTGGGAGGGGTGAGGGGGTGGAGTATAAAGAACCAAGAAGGTGAGAGGATAAACAACACGGAATTTTGGAAGTTTGGTGTGAACAGTAGGACGTTGTCTCTGTCTCTTATCTGGCAAAAAAGGAGATGGATGGAAGGATATGAACCACGCTATCCCAATATTTGGAAGTTTTTTATTATTCAGAACAAATTCTCCCTATTGGAGGAAAGGAAAGCTTAGAGCCCCTGTGGGCATTGCAATTAAGCACGTAGCTGTCAACTACCACGTAGACAGTCTTTAGCCCCCAGTGGCTCCCTGGAGAAGAATAGCCCAATGCAGCAGATTGCGCCTGTAAAGGGAACCTTACTGGGGCAGCTCTATTCGGATCTGCAGGGTCACTCTCAATTGTGATGGGCCCAGTGGTTGTGGGCTTGGGATGGAAGAAAGGGTATAATGACACAGAGTGGTTTGACTCTGGAATTGTCCTCTCTGTGATAAGCTCAGCAAGACAGGGATATGCAGGCAGGAAGAGCGACATGCGGTTTCCTAGTCACACCTGAACTTCGAAGCACTGTCCCTCTTACTAGCAGCCACTGTCCTTTGTCAACCTTGCTCTCGGTGTCTACCTAGGACTTCAATGGGTAGGTGATTGACACCTGTAGGACTGAAGGAACACCTGAATGACTGCAAGACAATATTCCTTTGTTCCTTCTCTCCCAGAGGAGTATAGTTTTCGTCAATCAACCAACTTACATCAATGTCAATTCTGTTTTCCCACTCCTTCATTTCTGTAACTTTGCCTGCTTTCCCATTAAAACAAAACAAAACAAAAACAAAAACAACCCCACAAACAACCAACCAAAAAACTCATGGTCATCAAGTCAATTCCAACTCATAGTGACCCTATAGGTCAGGGTAGAATAGAACTTCCCTTGTGGGTTTCTCAACATATAGCTTTATACAGGAGTAGAGAGCCTCATCTTTCACCTGCAGAGCTGCTGGTGATTTCAAACTGCTGACCTTGAGGTTTGCAGCCCAACATGTAACCACCATGCCACCAGGGATCCTTCATTCCCCACATTACCTTTAAGCACCATGACAAGAAATGGAAAGACACTGATTCCCAGCAAAGAAATGGCAAAACTTCAAATATTTCTCATAGGAGGCTAAGATGCTTACAGAACCTATAAGGTTAATCGCTTGGCTGATTAAACAAGGGTCATGACAGACCTTAAATTGGGTGGGCTGAGAGATATTTACCATCCATACATTCAAACTCCTGAATTTTCTCCCAACCTCCTGCATCTAGGGGAACTTTTAAACAATTTTCAATAATGTATGGTCAGGATCACTCAGTGGATAAAAGGTGTCACCGGTGGTGGTCAGGGGCATCCCGTTCAGTTCTGACTCATCGTGACCTTCTGTACAGCAGGATTAGACACTGCCTGCTCCTGTATCAGCCTCACACTTGTTCCTATCTTTAAGCCTCCTGTCGCAACCACTGTGTTAAGTCATCTCTTTGATGGTCTTCTCTTAAGAGTTACAGACTCAAAATCCCACAGGGTCACTGTGAATCACAATAAACTCAATGACAGTGTGTTGTTCACTTTTCGTTGGTCCTGCGCCATCCTCACAATTGTTTTTACATTTGAGCCCCCGTGGCAGACAGGGTGTCAATCCACCCCATTGAGGCTCTTCCACTTTTTTGCTGGCGCTCTACCTTACCAAGCACGATGTCCTTCTCCAGGGACTGGACTCTCCTGACAAGAGATGTCACTACAAAATTATATTTCTCCCCTTTGTAAAAAAAATCATTTTATTGGGGGGTTAGTCTTATAGCTCTTATCACAATCCATACATATATCCATTTTTTCAAACACATCTATACATACGTTGTCATCATCTTTTTCAAAACATTGTCTTTCTACTTGAGCCCCTGGCATCAGCTCCTCATGTTTGACTGACCGTTATAATGGGTCTCTCCAAATAGATTATAGAGGATGTCCTTTGGGCTTATTTGTTGAGAATTTTTTTTTTGTTTTTTTCTGGTTTTTGCTTTTAATTTTCTAGATCCTCCTGTCGTCGTGGTCTGTCTCACATTTCAGCTGCCTGGGGAGCTAGGGAAACATTTTTAACAGGATGGTTCACAGGCCACAAGTGGGGAGTCCACTAGCCCATGGTGTCTGTGTGGCATGTGGCCTTGCACTGAGGTATATGAATTGTTGACGGGCAGTCCACATCTGTAAAGAGAAACCCTACACTTCAGAAACACCGAATTAGACCACTATTAAAAAGAGAGGCATTCTAAAAATAGTCCAGCTCTCTAGGGATTTTAAATATAGAAATTCTTATTCATCTTGAAAATTTGAAACTCTGATCCAAGAGAGTACCTAAGCTCATTATCACTTAAATAATGGGTTCTCAAGGTGCTCCTGGGGCTGGGGACACCCTAATTGTATTTGTTCGAGGGGGCTGGGCAGTTGAAACAAAGCATTTCCCCTTCAATCATGAAGCAGGCAACTTGGAGTCTGCTTATGAAGCACCTCCCTTGTGCTGGATCCTAAAGCCTGATGTTGGTATTTTAGGCACCAAAGCCCCAGAACCTTTTTGAAAATGAAAATGAAAAAGGAGGCAATTCTTTAACCTGGGAAGCGGAGGTTCTTTCATTCTATGTTGGAAGTCCATCCAAACTCTCTGAGATAGCCCAGGATGCCTACTGAGTAGAAGATCAGGGCAGCGTGGCCCGCTGCCCCCACGTGCTAAATCAAATGCATGCTTCCTGGACAAATGTCTTAGAATGGAAAAGGAGGAGAGTGGGGCAAGGTTTAGCAAACCCCCCAAAACTTTTCAGTGGGTTCCCACAGCTTGTTTCTTTCGAGGGAACACCTCTGAGCAAGACAGAAATGTCTGGAGGGACACGTGTCTTTGTGTCACCGTGTACAGAAGGAAAATCCCACTTCAAGCACGCTTGCGATGACGCACAGTGAAGCCAAACAAAGCAAGCCAACACCAAAAAAAGTGTACCATGCATTTTTTTGACCTAGTGCCAAACTGCTAAGAGCTGTGAGTGGGGCAGAGAACCCCTTGCTACACCTGAACTTGCTAAGTGGGTTCATCTAAGCCCAGCTCCTCTGCCCAGACTGTTCTCCCCCGAGGCAGGCAAAGGGTCAATTCCCCAATTCTTAATGCCGCTCTCTCTGCCCATCTTCCCACTAATCGCCGGCCTCTCAATTTCATGCCACAAGCCTAAAATCAACAGCGCTAATGCCTCCCATAACCTCCGGATTATTTCCTGCGTGTTGATTTTCTGGGGAATGTGTACATTTTGGTGTTGACAGTACAAGGTATACTCTGTGCTCTCTCTTGAACTTAGCAGGTTTTGACAGATTTATGTGAGGACAGATGGCCATTCCAGGCTGAAGGCTGACAAGAGGCAGTTCGGAGCATTGTTAACACACTTGCACAAACTCTCAGCCGAGCAGCCCTGTGCAGAATGTAATTCAGACTATAGCTTTTTTATTGCTGCCTATTTTCTTTTGTCAAAAGAGCCTGCTGTGCAGAGCAACAAATGGCTGCTATTACCCAGAATGTAATGGGTGTCAGACAAATCACGTAACACAAACAATCAAGAGTATGTAGGTCATATTTCAACAGAGCACAACCTTAGCAATATTTATGATTACCGCATTGAAATGTGCTCTATAATAAACAAGTACCTCTCCATCACTCACACGTATGCACTTCTGCACAGCAAATCCCCAAGAAGTGGGACACGCCACAGTCATATTTATAAACAGCCCTTTTACTTAAAAAATAAAAAGAAAGAAAGAGAAAGTCAAAGGCAAGTTTTGCTTTCTTTCCAAGCCTGGATGATACGCGAGAAAACGATTTTCTCTCTGAGGTGTTTTCTTCGGGTTGTGTTGCTTTAATTGAATGACTCTGATACAGAAAGTAGATGCTCTTTCTCTCGGTCTCTCCTTTCTGTAAAGCCTATACCGTTTTCACAGAAGGTACTGCTCCATCGGCAACTTACTGTGGGGGGTTATTTAAGAGTGCTCCGCTTGCGTCTCATGCTGATCAAGGTGTTTTGTAAGGAAGAACAACGAGAAGATGCTGCTCCTCGTCGGCGTTACAAGCAAAACCAAAAACTCACTGCCATTGAGTTGACGCTTGCTCACAACGAACCCGGAGGACAGGGGCGAACTGCCCCTGTGTGTTTCTGAGACTTTAAGTGTTTGTGGTAGTAGAAAGCCTCATCATTTGGCAGAGCGGCTAGTGGTTTCAAACTGCTGACCTTGCAGCTTGAAGCCCAACTTGTAACCCCTATGCCGCCAGGACTTGTCAATAAGCTTTCAAAGGCCCTTCAGAAAGGAGGGCTGGGCTACAAGGTGTGTTAGCACTTGTCATCGGTAGAAATATCTGACTACCTCAAGGATTTGGAGGGAGTAATCTAGGGAACACAGTAAGTGTTGTTATTCACTTAATAGAACCTGTTACTGTCACAGAAGCCCTGGTTGTACAGTGGATTGATTATGTGTTGGACTGCCAACCACAAGGTCAGCAGTTCAAATCCACTAGCTGCTCCACAAGAGAAAGATGTCACTTTCTAAACCTGCAGTCAGTGATAATCGTCTCAAACCTCACAGGGGCAGTTCTACCCTGTCCTATAGGGTCACTGTGAGTAGGTATTAACTTGATAGCAGTGAGCTTGGTTTGGGTTTTTCTTACTTCTATAGCAGTTGTGAAAAGACTGGACTGATAAAAAGCCCCTGCCTTGGCTTCCCAGTATCTTTCTGGACTCTCCCTAAGGATTCACTGGTACACACCCCGCAGGCCAGCCACTAAAGTATTCATCACACATGTATGTCCTGGTTCTCTCGGTGCCTTCGCTGGTCAAGCGACTGAGCTCAGTCCACTGCAACATCTGGCGTCCCTATCTTGGTTGTTCTTACCACCTGCTCTTGAGTTAGTTTTCTACTGGGGGACACTCCATGCACCACAGAACATAATGCTGCCTGGTTCCATGCCACCGCCCCATCTCTACTCCAGCCCTGGGAGATCAGACCAAGCCCACGTTGTTGGCTCAGATGGTCATCCATATAGCTCTGCATTTCAGCAGTAGTGGCCAGACCTTTCTTCCTAAACCTTCTCCGTTTAGAAGTCCCATGGAAAACTTTCCAGCATTATAGCAACACGCAAGCCCCCAGCAATGGACTGGCTGGGTGACGCCAGAGGTGCACTCGCTGGTGTTAAAGCTTGGCCTTATGGATGGATCAAAGGTGAGAATTCTACAAAGGAGCTACTAACACCGCTGCTTTTTAATGCTTTGTGTGTGTCTGTCTGTTTGAAGGGGGAGGACGCCTGCTTATCCTCTTCAGTCAATTCCCCAGCTCCTTCTCATGGAAAATATTATTAAATGGCTCTCACTCATTTCCCACAGCTTGGGGCACCCTGAGAGTTTGGTGTCCAAATGTCTCCTGCGAAACCACAAAGTTGACTTGAGAGACGAGCTTAGCTCTCCTTGGGGGGAAAGTAACGGGGTAGTTCTCTTTCTAAGAAAAAAAGGAGGAATAAAGTACTTTAAGTCAAGAAAAATAGACATTACTCAAGAAAAACTACATTATCTAAAACTGATTGTGGTGATGATTGTACCTCTCCTATTGATATATTGAACTATTGGATTGCATGATGTGTGAATTATATGCTAATAGAGCTGTTTAAAAAGAGAAACAATATGGAAATACATATTTTTTCTTCACTTAAAAAAATAATTTTATTGGGGGCTCTTACAGCTCTTATAACAATCCACTCATCAATTGCATCAAGCACAATTGTACATATGTTGCCATCATCATTTTCAAAACATTTTCTTTCTACTTGAGCCCTTGGTATCAGCTCCTCTTTTTTCCCCTCCCTCCCTTCCCCACCATCCCACCCTCATGAACCCTGGAAAAATTAGAAATTGTTATTCTTTTCATACCTAACATTGCCCACTATCTCCCTTCACCTGCGTTTCTGTTGTTCATCCTTCTCGGGCAGGGGTGGTGGTGGTTATACATCGATCATTGCAATTGGTTCCCCCTTTCTTCCCCTTCTCCCTCCATCTTCCCCCTGTCCTTATGGTATCGCTACTCCTATTACTGTTCTTGAGGGATTTATCTGTCCTGGATTCTGTGTGTCAAGAGCTCTTATCTGTACCCATGTATATGCTCTGGTCTAGCCGGATTTGTAAGATAGAACTGGGGTCATGAGAGTGGTGGTGGTAGGGAGGGAGCATTAAAGAACTAAAGAAAAGTTGTATGTTTCACCGTTGCTATATTGCACCCTGACTGGCTCTTCTCCTTGGGACCCTTCTGTAAAGGATGTCCAGTTGCCTACAGATGGGCTTTGGATATATTTTAAAAGAAAAAAAAGCCTAGATTAAAAATAGAACATAAGAAAGCAAAGGATATATTTGTAATATGGAAGGGATTCCTGACAAAGCAAGAAAATATTAGGAAAGGTTGCAAAGATAATTTGGGACTCTCCCTTCCCCGGCCTTTTTCAGTCCTGGAACGGGACAGACAATCTGTCAAGATTGCTTTCATTCTGCTCCTCCTTTCAACATTGCAAACTGCTGCTCATGGTCTGCTTGCATCTATTTCCCTAAAAGATCTGTCATGTACAAGCAACCATGTACCCAAAGAATGCAACACGTTCACCCTGTCAGCACTTTCCACTAAAAAAGGAAATGATAAAAAGCAAGTCCAAAGGAACAGTAGAAAAACTCCCCACAACTAAAGATATTATGAAGGAATTGATTAGTAAGTCGGCTTTGGGGTTTGTTTTTAAAGAAAGCATTTGTTGAAGTGCACTTTTAGAGATCACTGATTTGAACCTGATAAAATATGAAGTGAAAATTTTAAATGACACAAAATTTGAGAGTGAGTCTTAAAGTATTACTATAAAATCATAGCAAGCTTTATTTATCAAAAGTAGATTGTGAAGTTACTGTTTTTTGACATCTCTTTCCTGTAGGTGTACACACTCCTGAAGATGTTGTCTCCATCTCTTGAACCTTTCCCCGCAGAATTCTGGGCTCACTGATTTATATGACATCACAGAGGCAGCTTCCGTGTCTGAAAGGGTCTCAAATTGTGTGCCCTTCAAATGTTTTCTGAGTTTGGTGGACAAAAATACGTCTGAAGAGGCAAGATTAGGGCTCGAGGCTGGAC
>NW_022111369.1:97488853-97518246 GCF_000313985.2 Echinops telfairi | reverse complement strand
AAAGAACTATTAAAATAGTGTGTGTATGTGTTAAAGGTCCCTGTTAGTCTCTCACCAAATTCCTTCATGTCTCCCAGGTAACCCCATCGCTTGGCTGAGCTAACACTGCTTTGCCTTCACCATTTCAGAAACCCGAAAGTGTAGCACTCTACCATGTCCCAGATGTCAGAGCTGGAAATGCCTTCTGTCAAAGAACATCTTCTCTTTCCTGTCCTCTTGCTGCGCTAACAGTTATTCTGAAATCAAATTAGTTTTTACACCTGTAAAAGAAGAGTTTTGTTTTGTTTTGTTTTTTTCATCAGTCCAAATGAGCTAGTGTAGGACAATCACAGAGAATCCGGGCCAGCTGTTGATACCTAATAAAGCAAACAGGCCACCATATTCCTCCTGCTTCCTAAAGACATTACAGATGGGCAGAAAGGATTACTCTTGAAGTCTGAGCATTGTGTTGACCCTTTACCTTTCCATGGAAAAATCACTCAAAGTGCTCAAAAATTCATGAACGTAAAGGTGGAAAGAAGACACCCAAAGGCCAGAGGCATCAGCATGATCCACTGCCTCTGCACCAACACCCAACAGACTAAGTGTGCAGACCTGGAATCCACAAATCAACACCTTGCGTGCAGGTTCCATTTCCTCCCCATTCCTGCTGCACCAGGGGTAGACATCACTAATCGATGATGACCTTCCCACGGAGTGCACACCTGGTCTTAGACGCCTTCTCTAAACGATGGTCCCGGCAACCAATACCAACCAATAGCACTTGGCAGGAGAAAAGGAAACCTACTGAACATCACAGGTGCCTACTACTATCTATAAAGTTCAGGCTTCAGAAAAGGGTTATACTGGAACGTCACCCAGACCTGCCTTGAACCATAAAGCTGGAAATGACAGGAGAGTTAAAATCACATAGACATGCCTGTGACAGTGCCCAACTGCCCAAACCTTTAAAACTAGTAGCACTTGTTACTATTGAGAGCATTTTTAAAAACATGATTTGGTAAATCCCAGATCTGCAACAATAGCAGGATAGGTTATCCTACCTGTGTGAGTGTAGATTGGGGTTTTAAATGCTTGTGAGCAGGCACCATGGCGCAACCATTGGTCTCTCGCTCTCCAGAGGAGAGAAGAGTGATGGGAATGGAAAGACACATGGAAAGAAGCAGCCCAGTGGACTACAGAACACGCAGACATCTGTCTGTCTGTGCACACTGGAGGCTAGATGAGCTCGATGGTGCCCTGAGACCACTACCAACTGCTCTGAGAAGGGTCCTATTGTTAGGCCCTAGACCGAGTGGGAGAAAAATGTGGAACGCAACTGAACATTATAAAAGAAAACAGGCTTGCTGATCTAGGCAAAAGGAAGGGTGGGACCCCCTGGAGTCTGAGGCCACGAGTTACCCTTCAAGTCTGAAATGGAACCTGCCCCTGTGGTAAAAACACACAACAAAACAAACCATATGAAATCGACAGGGCAGTGTTTCCCCAGCCCTACAGTTGGCAATCCAACACTGAGGTCACGGAGCCACCAGGGCTCCTTAGGCTAGTTTGCAGCGAGTTCTAGTTCTTCCAAAGTCCTGGCCACGGTCATCTCCATTAATCATTTGGCCATGGTGCATCCGCAATGTCTCTTTCTTTCCTGAACCATCCTCGTAACTTAAAAATCTTTAGCACCATCATTGGTGCGTAACTTGACGTCATGCTCCGGGGCTCCCTTGGAAAGCTTCTGCTTGTGCTGTGTGATTCCCTCAAGGCACGAATCAGTACTGGTCATCTCCTTCATGAGTCTCTACCAAGCACTTTTGGGAACCGTGGTTGTATTGAAGATTTTTAGGGAGAATGGAGTTTATAGACAACACGGCATTTCAAAGTCAGAATGTCTAACAACGACAGCAAACTATTTTTGTGATAGTTCCACAATTTCATGTCCATTTGAAGTGTAAGGGTAGACTTTAGCCTGTCAATCAGGTCACAAACTGATGGTGCCTCCTGTGGGTGTGACTTCCTCATAACACGGGTCCTGGGAACCTCTTTGTCTCTCTGCCTTCAACTTCCTGTGCGAGCCCTGGAGATGCATCCACCACCACTGGATCTACAAGACTTTTCATTCACTGGCTAGTGATGTTCCTATATTCTGCCTCATTGCGTGTGGCTTCGGGTGTCTGAAGAGGGACTTAGGGACAAATGTCAGACTTACGGACTTGAGTTGGACTAGTCTGGGATGTTTTATTGATACTTCTTAATATAAAGCAAAATTACTTCTTGATATAAAGCAGATAGATAGATGATAGATAGATAGATAGATAGATAGATAGATAGATAGATAGATAGATAGATAATGTCTGTATATTTTTCTCTAGTCAACCCAGCCTACACAACTTTCCTCCATTTCTTCTCTCTGATATTGTTCCAAATTTCTCCTTCTGGTTTCCTTCAGCAGCCTCCCACTTTTACATTCCCCTGGGCTTTCCTTTATCTCTACATCCTTTCTCCTGTGTAGTACGGTTAGGCTCCACCTCATCTTTTCCAATCTCCCTCTTCATATTGATTTCCATTGTATGAACAAAACTAAACATCACACTTAGGGCCCACTCTTCTTGGGAAGTAAACAAATACATATATACAAGTAATATCTATGTTTCGTGCGATTTATGCAATGTGTGTTAGTTTCCCAATGGACTCTTAGGTTATGTCTTAAACACAGGAATCATTTATTTACTATCTGCTGTGGAATAAGCCAAGACCTCTGGTGGTGTAGAGGGTTACACGTTGGGCTGTCAACTACAAAGTCAGTGGTTCAAAACTACCAGCGTCCAAAAAATTTACAGTCAGAAACGTCCAGGGGCAGGCAGTTCTACTCTCCCCTTCAGGGTTTCTGTGAGTCCGAACAGAGTTGATGGCAGTGAGGGAAACAAGCCTAAGGAGCCCTGTGGGTGCAGTTGGATGGGCTTTGGATGGCTAGCTACAGGATTGGTGGTTCAAAGCACCAGCAGCTCCACAGGAGAAAGATGAGGCTATTTGCTTCTGAAAAGATTGCTTGCCTCAGAAATCCTACAGAGGGTCACTAGGTGCTGGCATCAGCTTGATTGCTGTGGGTGTGGCTAAGCCAATATATATTGATATTTGGATTGTATGTGCATATAAAAAAGACACGTTCATCAAGCTGACCAAACAATTGAACAGTAGCCCTTTGATACAATTATATTTTCTGAGGCAGAGTAGTTCAAACAGAAGCAAATATGACTTTGTAATGAAATAAAGTAACCAAAAAATAGCAAATGTGCTAAATATTATTTTTGTGAATCTATTCCTTTAACATACCAGTGTGTACTATGACTGTATGCATATTACAAAAATATCAGGTAAGCACTGGACTGCTAATCACAAGGTTGGCAGTTTGAACCTACCAGCCCCTTATTAGGAGAAAGATGAGGCTATTTGTTCCCATTAAGATGTAGAGTCTTGGCAATCCTTTATAGCCTCACTGTGATTTGCAATCTTCACTGTGAATGGGAATCTACTCAGCTTTGGGGTTAGGGGGGCCAAGCACTAGGTTTGAATTTTTTTGATGGATTAATTACTATGTATAATATTTGCTGTTAAGTTATATTGTCAGAATATTTAAAACTTGTGCAAATTGATTTTCATGGTGCCCCATTGATTTTAATATTTTCAAGAACGAACCATTTAAACAAATAAGTTGAATGCTGGCCTGCTGGCTGAAATAAACCCTTTGTGCACAATTGAAAGGTTTCCAAGTAATGAAAAGTATCTTCTACAAATCTCTCATTGCCTTTCAAAAGGGTTTGGGGTATTTTTAAGCTTTTAAAATGATAACTAAGTCATTTAAAACACTGCTTTTTTAGAAGAAATATTCAAACTTCTGTCAAGAAGAAAATAAAAACACATGTTAAAAGCAACAGCAACAACAACCAGAATCTCACCAAAAGCAGAAACATAACTTAAATGATATGCTCATATCCATAGATTAATAAAACACTCAAAAACTGAAATTACCCAAGGAAGCTACTTTAGCCCTAGTTTAGCCCATGGCTGGAGATGCTCCTGTGGAGAGCAATGTCACAAGATGTATCAGAAACCTCCAAAATCTTTGCGTCTGTGTCTCCAATATTATAAATCACTGGAATCTGTTTTGAAAAAATGCGATGAAAGCATTTGGTGCACAAAGGTTTCTATACTGTTCACAATGGCACCGCTTTGAAACCACCTAAGTGCACAACCTGAGAATTAGGATTGAATGAATGCCATGTGCCTACTCACATCAATATTATACAGCACTGTAAAGTCCTGATAATGAAGGGTGTGTGATGATATGAACTTTTTAAAAAATTGAAATGTTCATTGAAACAGCAGGAATTATAGGCAGCCTATAGAATAACCACAAATTTATAAACATATCTGTAGGGAGATAAGGTCATTTAGTATCTTTCCATCACAGATTTCTCGGCCAGCTCATATGCGTTACGGTTTATATAAGATGATTGCATAATTGGATTAGTTCAGAACAATAAGAAGGTGGTTCTTCAATGAAAAGCCTGGCACTGATGTATGCAGCAGACTGTCTCTCATCCTTCTTACCACAGAGTGACTAATGACCACAGCCATTCTTGCCTCAGTCCAGCTGTTTCCAAAGAGTCGGTTTAGTATATTTTCATAAACCAGTTCGTCTCCATTGTTCTGGTAAGTGAAAATATGTGATGTAATTGAATGATATAATGTTACAGAAATGAATGAGATATGAGTTCAAAAAGAGGTATCGCCATGAAGGAGATCCTATAAAATGTATGTGAACTGTATCCAAAAGCACCAACCAGATCCAATGCTCTCTAGTAGATTGCTCTCAAAATGACCCCATAGGACAGAGTAGAACTGCCCCAAGGGCTTCCGAGTCTGTCAATCTTGTGGGAGCAGGCAGCCAGCATCATCTTTCCCCCCGAGTGGCCAGTGGCTTAACACAGCAACCTTCTCATTGGCAGTTGAATGCTTTAACTATAGTGCCACCTGGGCTCCTTCGTCATGACAACAAATACTCTGGATGGGTTTGGGGGCATGGTGAAAGGAAAATCATGCAAGTTGAGAAGGATTTTGTACCAGCACACAAGTGTCTTTAACTGCTTCCCTTCAAAGACCAATGCACAATAAGTAAATACCAACTATACAATGTGATTAGTGTGGTTTGGGTGAGAAAGATGAGTGGATTCCTAGTTAGCACACTTAGGCTCCAGAGGAAGGGCTCTATCTCCTATCAAAAGTGAGTGTTTTTAACTGCACATTAAGTAAAAGTTCAATTATCAAAGTATATATGTTTAAAGAGACCTTTTTAATACATTCATTCATACTTCACCCTCATTGGTCAGATGAGAAAAGAAGGATATATACACCCAAATATTACTTACAATCATATATGTGGATCATCATTTATTTAAGAAATTATATTATATAGGGTTGTAATTGAATATGTATCTCTGTGTGTATATGTGTGTGTGTGCGTGTCTGTGTGAGTATGCACTCATATGCAGATACACACCATGAAATTAACTACTCTACTGCTTGACCAAGTCATGCAATAGACCTTTCATAAGGAGTTAATTTAGCAAACTCAGAGTGTGAAATTAAGCTGAGTGACAATGACCACAGCGCGTGTAGGCACCATAGTTCTGGTTGAAAGCACCTTGTTTAATCTACTGTTCCTTTACCCTTATCAGCAGTGGCCAGAGCTAAGACATTTCTTGTCCCCACATCCTCAGAGTCCCTTTCTGGTGGGGTTCAGGGACCCCACCCACAAGTACTCAGTGCAGAGTCTCCCTTTACAACCTACTCAGCAGTCTGTCAAGAAACTCTTCAGATTAATAAGTAGCTCAGAGGGTGGTGGAAGTTTCCAAAGCACTTTCTCCTTCTTTGGTGTGTGAAGTAAAGACTGACTAAATGAGCTCAGGTGTCCAACCTTTTGAGGGTAATTTCCCTTGCTCCAAAATGGATTTGGGCATTTTGTTTTGACAAATGGCCATGTTGTTCCCCCTTCCTTTGCCAGAAACATACAAAATGGTGAGATCCGAGAGTATGAAATACTCCTAATGAAGCACTGATAGTCAGCATAGGGTTGAACCTTATCACCTATTTTCCTAGCTCTGGGATCTTCAGCAGGTTATAGAACATCTTGGAACCTTGTGTCCTCCTTTCCAAAATGAGACCATGATCACCATCCTCCAGAGGCTGTTAACAAAGTCACTGGAGACCACTCACATGCCTGGCACATTTATTGAGGGGAGCTCAATAAATGCTCATTCCTCTTGTGATTCCAAACTCAGTAGCCACATCAGAAATAGGGCTGTTAGAAGGACCCAATGCCTTCATGACCATCCATTCAAATCCAAGGGTTTGGCCCAAGTTGGACACCCAAGAAATGCGGTGCACATAATCGAAAATCAATAAACAACCAAACACAGTTACAGATAACCTCTTATCCATTTTGTTTATGTGTTTCCGGTTGTCATTCAAGTAGAAGATACTACAACACTGTATCATCAACATATTTTACAAACAAGCAAGCAGGGGAAAAAACAGAAAAACCAAGTGAAATGCAAGGCTTACCTGCAGTTCCAGAGAGTTCCACACTTAAGGCTCGTTCAATAGTCTTGTTCTCAAATGGGGAACCCTTGGGGTCACTGGAAGATATGGCACATTTATAAAAACAAACTGAAATGGAGTTGCTGTAGCCAAATGTATTAGAATCCCCTTCCCGCTCTGAAAATGGTTACACTTCTTAATACTTACTTTGGAGACTCTGGGCTCAGAGGAAGAGATAAAGTTGTTGGTTTGGCTAAAGGGGGAAAAAAAGAAACTAATTATGAAATAGTGAGTGTCCTCGTGGCTGATTTTCTTCCTACGCCAGTCAAGTTGGAAACCTAACCAGAAAACGGGGAGGTTAAACTAAGGAACGCCCTGGATGTTGGATCCCAGTCAGACAACAGGCAAACACACTCCAAACCACATTTGCATCGATAAGCTACCATTTGTCTCCAAAGTGTCCCGTTCCTGTAGAAGATACAGAAAGTGCCTCGTGCCTTCAGAGAGGAAAATGTGTTTTCCCTTTCCATTTGCTGCCCCCTACCCAGTTTGTTTAGACAAGAAAACAGTGGAGGAACTACAAAGCAACAGAACATTATGAATATTCAGTTGACTTTACTCCTAAAAGTATCATTTTATATCTAGCCCCGAGAATAGGTTATTTCTATGAGGGCAAAGCTCAAGCGATAACTATTCCATTGACCGAAAGTGAACGGACAGATCATGGCCTGTTGGAGGCATGGATCCAGATGGTGTGAAAGGGTCCGTGTTTCTAAAACTGGTGGGACAGCTACCGTCAGATGCTGTGTTTATCAGCTAAGGTAAACTTAGGGACTTGCAAAGAGAGCTTTCGCGCTTCCTGTTAAGCTTTCCTAAATCTTACCTCCTCGGGGAGGCATTTCCCAATTATGAAGGGTGGAGTAAGAATCTTCTCACTCCAAAAGTTCAATTGCTTCTGCTCGGCAATCTTGTATTTTGAACAGAAGGAGGGGAAAACATAATGAGAGACACACTTGGGATACAAAGCCACATATTATATATGCTTATAGAGAAAAACATATTTGTATGTGTGGAGATATACTTCCCGGAGCAAGATAAGGCTCTCTACTCCCAGAAAGAGTTATCATCTTGGAATCTCACAGAGGGAGTTCTACCTTGTCCTACAGAGTTGCTATGAGTCAGAATTGACTAAATTCTGCCATTTTTGTTGTTCAAATGGCTCTTCTAGATGGTCTAGATATAGTCATGATATGATTAACATCAAAGACTCAAAACCAAAAAAGTCTGTAAAATAGACTCTTATTCTTATGAAGTGTCTGAGACACTGCCAGGGCCATACACCTGGTTGCTAGCAGAATTGACCAAGAATATGTTTCCTTTCTCCTCTTATCAAAAGGCATTACAGTTAACAGCTACAAAAATATATTAATCAAACCTAATAATTAAGGATGCTTGAAATGTAAAATTATTATTTATGCCCAAATTAGCCTGAAATGCGGTACTTTACTTGGATAAACATTATGTACATGTTGAACTTGCAAATTTTGATGTAGTGTTTAGACAACTGACCATATATCATCTGCCCAGTGTGCATCCAGAAACACAAAGCTCACCCTGTCTTCTACAAATTAAGTACATTGATTGATGGACTTTTTTCATACATACAGATAAATTAGCTGGTTAGACATTAATGCTTTAGTATGTCTGAAATAATGAGCCGCTCACATAAAATACAAGCCATGGTGCTGAATTGAATGATGATGATTCATGTAGGTTGTAGAAGGTCTCTATCAGTTTGAATTGACTTGAGGCGGTGGGGCATATAGATGTATTGTCTACAGACAATACATCCAGATATGAACTAATTATGATGTCATACAGCAACCGAGTATTGAGGATGAGCCACTGAAATTTCAAGGCACAGGGCAGGCTACACAGACTGCCTAAGAAACACCTCCCAATTCTCATAATTAGGTATAGATACGATTGACCAGGAAGCTGCCATGTTTAATGGGATGAAACACAACATGAAAGCTAATGGAAAAATAAAAACTAAGCCCACTGCCATTGAGTTGACTTTGACTCAGATGACCTGAGAAGACAAAGTAGAACTTTCTTTCAGGCGTCCCAGACTTTAAATCATTATGGGAGCAGGCAGCCTCTTCTCTCCCCCATGGTGTAACTGGTGAGCTTGAACTGCTGACTGAGGTTAGCAGCTCAAGGCATTGCCCATCACACCACCTCACTGCCATCAAGTTGATGCCAACTCATAGCGACCCTATTGAACAGTGTAGAACTGCCCATGTGAATTTCCTAGACTGTACAGCTTCACTGGAGTCGAAAGCCCTATCTTTCTTCTTTGGAACTGGTTAGTGGTCTCAAACTGATGACCATTCAGATTGCAACCCAATGTGTATAATTATAGCAGCAGGGCTCCAATATATTATGCAACCAGGACTCCTAAAAGGAAGGATACAGTCCTCAAATCCAACACAGAACTGAATCCCCAGAGAAGCCCAAGTCCTCAGAAGCTAACCTAGTGCAATGTTGATTTGTTTTACTGAGAATATGAGCAAAACACTGGTCCAATAACCATGAGATCAGAGACTGTACACTCCTTGAGGACAGAAACCTATCTTTTCTATGTATCATGGAGTTCTTGAAAACATTTGTGGATAAATGACTAAATGAAAAGCCATCAAGGGCAACAATCAGAAAATTATTCACAGGCACTGAAAAGATCTGGACATCCATCGCCCAATGCGACAGCAACTACACATTCAGTTTGAAGGAAAAAAGTTAGCACACAATAAAAAGGTTCGGCACAATAAGTGGCTTCAATAGTAGACTCTCTGACTTATTGCCTCTAACTGCAAACATTTCCTATTTTTATCTCAAATCATAATTTAAATAATCCAGGAAGCCGAGCATTCCATGCTGCTATTGATGAGGCAGTTGTGGTTTTTTAGTTCTTTTAGCTCTTTAATGCTAACAGGACACTGGTGGCTTTTCCTTTTAACGGCCTTTGCCCTGAAGTTGGCCTTTCCTGCGATGCCACAGGCACGTACCCAAATAAAAACACACACCGATGGATGATCTCACGCAAAGATCCTTCAAGTGAGAAGTTTTCTTAGCCAAGTCTATTTAATTCCTCACTGTCACAATCCTGGTGGCGGAGCAGGTTAACCTTTGGGCCACTAACTGCAAGGTTACCAGTTTGAACCCGTCAGCCTCTCTGATGGAAGAAGATAAAGCTGTCTACTCCCAAAGATTTATAGTCCTGGAATGCTAGGGAGTTCTACTGTGTCTTGTCGGATTGATCTGAATGAGAACTGATTTGACGGCAGTGGTTTGGGTACGGTCATATTGACTGGTGCATACATTTTTGAAGAACTCATACAATTCTCGAATTGATAAACTATTTTGCTGCATAACTTTCCCCAGATTAACAACAAGGAACAAGAAACCCCAAAAAACCAGCAAGTAAACATTTCTACTGGCCGACCCTGGGATATAGGCATACAAGTGGCAGAGTGGTTAAGTCTGCAGCTGCTACTATTAGGTCTCTCTTTCAAAGGCTCCAAGGAAGAAAAGGACCATCGATCTTCTATTACAAAGCTGTCAATCTATGATGCCACATGGGGCAGTTCTACCCTGTCATGAAGGGTCACTATGTGTCTGCAGCACATTGCTGGCACAGGGCAACAACAGCTTCGGATATGTGTCCACTGCTGGTGGATAGAGTCGACCAGAATCACATGGCTGGGGGAAGAGCTAAGAAAACCGGACCTGACGTAGCTCATAGTTGCTATCTTCCAGCAGCGAGCATGAGAGGAACGGAAAGCCAGGAAGGGAAGTAAAGGCAGCAAACACAGCTGGCCGAGCACAGCCTCATGAAAACACAGCCCGGGTTATCAACATCATGAGGCCAGGGACCCTCATTCACCATGGCATTCCAAGAGCCAGTCAGGTGTTAGGCACATATGAGGCACCTATGAGTAATTAAGACCGAATTAATTAATTAAGGAGACTGGGAAATAATTGCTGTAGTGTAATAAAGCTGGGCATGCCATGTTTCGCATTCTCTTTAACTCTGAATCCGCACAAGGGTCGGGTCAGGTGCAAGGAGGCTTAACTTTTAGATTGGTGAGGGCAGGCGTAGGACAACAAACACAAATGTGTTTTGCTAGGATTCTCCCCGATTCAAGGAATTTAGCTAAAAAGGAAGAAATATCTATCACTTCCAGCTAGTTGATTCCACCTCATAGTGACCCTATAGGGTTGGGGAGAGCTGCCCCCATGGGTTTCTGAGACTGCAACTCTTTATGGGAGTAGAAAGTCTCATCTTTCTCCCTTGGAGTAGTTGGGGGTTTTGAACTGTTGACCCTGTGGTTATCATAACCCACTATGCCACCAGGACTTCGCAAAGAAGTCAGGTATGAATAAAAAGCATATAAATATTTAAAGCAATTTGCACCACTCCCCAGTCAGCAGATTTTTCTTGATTTAGAGAATCAGCAAGGTGGTGCTGTTCGGCATATCCATTTGGGGTCTGACTTCAGTGAAATCATAAGAAATGTCCTAATAGAGCTTTAGTTGTCAAATTATGACTGACATTTTCCCAGTGTAATCAACATTAGAGAGAAAGCTAATGCGAATGTAGTTAAGTGTGTCCCTCTTTTGAAAATGTGCTTTGTAAGACTTCAATTCACTCTGAAATGGTTTTAATAAAGAGTGTGATTCGTTTCCCACACCAGGGAGTACGGCAGGGGCTGCGTGCCATGACGGCTGCTCCCTGCTTTGCAGACAGGAGCAAACGTCTGACAAGCAGACTCAGCAAATCTGGACATACAGCCAGACAGTCAGATCCCCCAGAAGGGGCTGACAGATGACCGAAAGGTCCCTGCCCTTGGCCTTTACTCAGGGACCCCCACCTCAGCCTTGCTCTGCTTGTAGTACACCCCACGAGACAGGGATGTTTCAGGACCAAGCAAACATGCCAGCCTTGTCCCAGAACTACACTCTGGGGACTCGGACAGGGTTCAGCCCAGAACCCCTTCTCCCGGGCCTGCTCCACACTTCGGCCTGCACACTTTTAATCTTGAGTCCAGCATGGCTTTCTGAACATCTGCAGGTTCTGGTGGGACTGAGGGGAGGGGAGAGCAACGGTGCCTTCCCAGATCCAGGCCAGATTTACCTGCTCCAGTCTACTCCCCCAGAGAACTCTGAAAGAATGCCTCTGATTGTTAGGGTGGGTTTTTGTTTCGTTTTTGTCAAAGAAGGAAGATTGGTAACCATGAACGATGTAAAGAATACAAACCTCAAAACACAAACCAATTGCCCTCGGGTGGATTCCAGGTCTGATTCCCGCCCAGGACAACCCTGAAAGGGTCAGAGGAGAACTGTGCTCTGTTGGGTTTTCCACAGCTGGTCATTTGGGAATAGATCGCCAGACCTTTCTTCCAAGGTACCCCTGGGTGGACCTGAACCTCCAACCTTTCAGTCTGCAGCCCACAGCATGAACAATTGGTACTACCCAAGCACTCTCAAAGTTCAGATGGACCAACCACACACTGGAGACGTGAAGCCTGTGCTGTGGAGCTGGGTTCAATGACTCCAGGGTTTCCTCAGGCTGGAGACTTTAAAATCCAACTCAGAAAGTGAATGCATGACTGGGAAGTGTGGAGAGGAGCCCAGAGAATGCTTGGGTTCACGCACTAGAGCAAGCCCAGCTGTTGGCCCTTCACCTGAGGCCTTCAACACCGCTAGTGGAGGCGTCCCGCAGCAGGATGGGTTTGGTGCTTAGACAAAACTGTTACAGTGGGTAGGACGAGGGGCAAGTCCAGGAAGCTGGCTGAGAATTTGAAAGATATTCATTTCCCTGGACTGGCAGAAACACATGAGGAGGGAATTTGAGATATCCACCAGGAAATACCTAACCAGGGGCCTTTTCAAAACAATGAGAGGAGGTTCCTGACGACCCACAGCTTAGTGTGAAGTGGAGATGAAGGAGGGACAAATTTATAACAGCCCCAGCAAAAACAGAAGGCCTGTGTGAGATAGGCAAGGCTCAAAACCAGGCAGGCGGTGGAAATTCTGCAGGTGGAGGGGAGAGTAAGGAGAAACCAACGTTAGGAAGAGGGAGATGGTTGTAACTGTACTTTTGAGTCTGCCTCGCTTCTCTGCAGTCCTTAGTAGGGTGAAAGGAAGCAGGCATCTTGGAATGCTGGTCCAGCCCATTTCAGTCCTGGCAAATGACATGATACCCGAATGGAATGGAACGGAAACAACGGTAGGTCAAAGCCCTGCTGGAAACTCCTCCATTCTAGAATACAAAGGCAGTGCGAAGGGCTCATGGCGATCAATTCTCTTGACAAGCTGAGGAGAGTCCATGGTGGCCAAATTCATCACTCTCCACGGACAGACAGTAACTCCTTAGGTTCATGGAAGGGCTCACTTACTTTTACTAAGTCTTCCATTCTAAGGCTTAGACCCATGGTGCCCCCACCCCCACCCCCATTCCTATTAGTATGCTAGCTCACCCAGGTCTGCCCTGGTTTCACTCCATTGTCCATGCCTGAACCACTTTGAATTGGTTCAGAGCCCAGCTGGAAAGCAAGAGCTACTCCCAAACGGGCTCTCCTTGGGGCTTTTAAGACCAGGGAATATTGATCCGGAGGAGGGCAAACGAAGGAAAATGATCTCTGCCAAGAGATGTTTCCTCTAAATCACCCCAGCTGGTCTCTGAAGGGACCACCTTCGAGAAACCTAGGAAGATCATGCGAACAAACCCAGATGTTTCATTCAATCTAGAATATACATATATTTTAATGGAGAGAAAACAAACACACATATATATTTCCTAGATACTATGAAGTTCAGAATCAGAAGGGGCTACATAAATGCAATCGATTAGTTCTTAGATTATAGATAGCACATCAACAATTCTTCATTGTTGTGAAAGGGAAAATCAACAAAAGAGAACTTCTGTCAGGAATCGTCTTGCTGGGAACTTCCATGACTTCAGTCATTAAGAGATTCATAGGCAATTTCATCTGATGACGTATCTCCTTCTACATCCCTTCTTCCCCAACCCTGTTTCTGGTGCCTTGTGCAGACTGTCAGTTTGAATGCACACATCTGGGTAGGTTATGTTCAACCTGCAGCCAGGCAAGGGTCTTCTCCGCGCCCCCCTGGCCCCTCTAAAATAAAGAGCTAATTCTCTTTCCTCCAAGTGCCCCCGAGGGAAGTGGCAAACCCCCGTTTTCATGCACTCTGCCTCTGGGCTCACTTTCCTTGCCTCCGGCTACTTCACCCAGTGGGTTTGATGCCCACTTACCTTGTAAGTGCTGTGTCTGCAATGGGGCGTGGGGCTTCTTTTTGGAGGGGTATTTGTCTCTGTGGCTGTTTCTGGTTTCTGAGGGTTTGGTGTGAGGCGGGTCATCGCTTGTCGTCAGATACTTGAGGAGCTCTGAGCAGGGACGTCTTTGTGGCTTTTGCTGTTGACAAATGCTCTTCGCTTTATTGCTCCATGAAGTCTCGGTCTTCAAACCCAAGTCAGAGAGAAAGCTAGAATTAGTGACCTGAACCTTATCAGAATGGATAGAGGTTTTCTGAAGAGATGAGATTTTTCAATGAAGTGTTCAGTCTAAGTGTACTGGATCTATGAGCTGTGAATAATTGTTTGCCGAACAAGGAGAGAACATTACACTTAAAACTCCTAAATGACATTTATGCGGCTTTAAAAAAAATAAGAATTTCTCCTACATTTCAATGTTTCCACTCAGCAACAAGTAACGGACAAAACCCTATAGCACCTTTACAGTGAATGGGGGTTGGGAGGTGGGGACAAAAGCTGCTTTAAACCTTAATTTGTGGCTCATTGCCAGAGCCCAGTGTTCACAACTCTCTTAAGTACCCCTTAACGCTCTGTTTTCACTGGCAATGAATGGCAAGACAAATATTGTTTAACACAGCCTGCTAACCAAAATGATGGCATTGCCAGCATTCCATCCAATTAATGGCGGAGACAGATCTTTCGCCGTGATTTTAGAGCCATCGTTCTCGGGTTAGACAGCTGGCAAAAAGGCAATCCTGCAGCTTCAAGTCACTCCCAGATCATGCCAGGCGATCGGCAGACTCTCGTAGCCCACCCGGCTGCACGTGCAACAGCGTGCGCCAGTGGGCGAGGCGGTGGGCCTCGTATCCGAGCCGGCCTCGAGACAACGCTGCAATGAAGCTTTTCTGCTTTTAGCGAGTCCGGGGACTGTTCTTCGAAATCCAGTACATCATCTATATTCCCTTTGGGAAGTAGCTGCCACACCTCAGGTGAATTCATATATACGTACATATAGTTCCCTGGAAACCCCCTGGTAACCTTCCTCCCGCCCCCACCTTTGCGTGAAGAAGTCCGTACCTTAACAAGCGCAGGGTTTGTTCTGATCCTGGGATTATGCTTTGCATGGTGCTGGGCACTGAGACCACTGCATTCATTATAACTTAGCTGAGTGTTGGCTGGTGCCAGTAAGAGCTTCTTAAGCTGGAAAAATATCAGGAAAGGAAGAGAAACCATTAAAGTTAGGCGTCTTTGAAAGGCTTTGAATAAATGGTTGAGCCAAATACAACAACGAGGACAACTTTAGGTGTTCAATCACACTTTAATGATATATGGAGTACCGAAAACGTCCAAACCAAACTCACTGCCATCACGTCGATGCTAACTCTTAATGACCGAAAGGGGCAGAGTAGAAATGCCCCCTGTGAGCATCCGAGACTATAACTCTTTACAGGAGTAGAAAACCCTATCTTTCTGGGGGTTTTGAACTGCTGACCTTGGAGTTAGCAGCCTATTGTATAAGCACTATGCCATGGTGAAGTACCATAGGACTAACAACACACACATACACACACATATTTAGGTAAAATAAAGTTTGGCATTACACTACCAATTGTGACAAAAACGTTTTGGTTTTTGTCCCTGTATATTTGGGACTTGTTTTTTTACCACTAGGATTTAGATAAAAGTTAAAGAATCTCCCTCAACGCTAAGAAAAGGTGCTTTGCTAAATGAAGACTTAGGGGCACTAGCTAGGTGGTCAACGGATAGATAGGGAGATAGTCTGTCATTCTGTCGCCTTACCTAGCCATCTATCTACCATAGAGATAGCTAAGTAAATGCATAGATAGAGGTGTGGTGGTGTGGTGGTTAAAGTGCTGGACTGAAAACTGAAAGTCCTACCATTTGTTTCACCAGTCACCGTGGAAGAAAGATGCGACAAAATGCTTGTCTAGAGATTGCACACTTGGAAACCTGATGTGGAAGTTCTGCTCTGCCCTAAAGAAAGTCACTATGAGTCAGAATTGACCCGATGGAAATGAGTTTATATATATATATATATATATATATATGGGTTGTCTGCACCTGTAAACATTTACTAGTCAATTAAGCTCTCTATAGGGTTGCTGTGAATCTGATCGACTTGATAGAAATGAATTTGGGGATATATACACAAATTAAAAGGTAATGAAAGTTCTCCATAAACTTTTTGAAACCCCTTGCATATGCCCATATTTACCCTTCAAAAAACTCAAATGAATCAAGTGGCAATAAGTGAAGTATTCTGGGAGGCTTAGGATAAAATATCATAAACACGTCTCAAAATTAAGCCATATAAAAAATGTTTGGATGAGAGAATATGGATTGCTGATTTGACAAAGACAGCGAATTGGAAATGGGTAGGACTCTGGCCTGTAAATGGAGAGATACAGAATCTGATTCCAACTGGTCAAGGTCAGCTAAAGGTCCCACTTTCTCTGGATCTCTGTTTCCTTGCCGTTTCCTGACTTGTGACTTGATCTCTGTGTCCTGACTTGCTACACTCTAAGGTCTCTCTGCTCCAAAATGTACTATGTCAATAAGTCAGTAACCTCACCCCCTTGAACAGCTTCTGGTGTCAAATCTAGAGAAATCTGGGCGCTGGACCACAGAGCAATGGCATGAGCACGTGGGGGAGCACGTGGGACGAAATTGATCGTGATTACTCGTCAGGTGTTATCCTTTCCACTAGAAAGGCTCAGCAGGTCAGAGACTCTGAGTAGGGTATTCATGGGCTCCTGTAGGAGGATTGAACATCTCATAACTTAGGGGCGTGAGAAAAGCAGCTTCTCAATGGCATGGAATCCCACTACTGCCGTTTGGAGGATGGCATTTCATAATGTATACAGCAAGCTCTTACATCAAATTTATAGCAAATGACAAATGGCTAGCATAGATGAGAAGGTAAACTGGGTCTTAGAACTAATAAAATTCCAGACAAGCCCTACATTGAAACAGAAATTCCCTCTTCACTGCCAACAAATTCACTCATCATTGCATATCATAAATTAAAGCAAGTTGTGTTGCAAATGTGCTATTATTTTCTAATCTCTGTAAGATATATGAATCCAAAGCCTTTAAATTGTATACCCCTTGACCTACCAATTCCACTTCCAGAATGACATGCCTATGTCTAAAATGGTGCATGTGTTAATTATTACACACATGATCATAGTGAGAAATAATATGGGAAACCAGTAAATATCCCACCAGAAGGGATTACCCACTGAGTTAGAACCCCTCTGAACATGGAGATGATGGGCCATTAAAAACCATGCTTATATTGAAATCCATAGCATGTTCGTGACAGATTTTAAAGGGAAACCGAAAAAGCAGTCATTTGAAATTACAGGTGAGAGTTTAGTCTCCTCCACTTGGTGCTCTGAGCTCTCTCTATTTCTATTGCGAACATGAAGGATGAGACGTAAACACACACGCAGATCAACAGAATTTCAAAAAGATTCTACAAGACCACATACTGTTGTCGACATTTTAAAACAGAGAGTCACAGGATATGCAATCCTGGGTGTGCTAGGGATTGTTCTGACATCAGTCTAAATTAAGAATCCAAACCTTATCGCTCCTTTATCAGACCCACGCAGCGGGTAGCCAGAGGCAACACCGATGGCTGTTAAACAGTAGGAAGGGTTCTTACTAGAGATGGCTCTTCTGCCTCCTGAGGTGGAGGGGTGCCGTCAGGCATAGAGGAAGGGCTAGCATCATTGTCAGTAGTCACATCTCCATCTGTCAGTGCATCAAATGAGGGTAATCCGTCTTCATCCACGGGGAGGCTGTCCAGTGTCTCTGTGAGGACCGCTAGCAAGTTTGCTTCATTCTCTTCATCTATCTTCTGCAAAAACAGAGAAACAAAGGAAGACACGTGTGGGTGGACACTATGTCATTGATCAGCTGAGGCCAAACACGTGTAACCAAACAAGTAGATTTTTCTATGAAACATGAATGCCCAGGAAAGACCCCACAAGAATTATGACTCTCTCACATGACAAATTCGCCTTGGGCCAGATCACATCATTTATTGATGCCTTGTGTTATCAAACCCTGAGTGTTGAGGTAAGTTAGTGCCCATGTGTTTTTAATACTGTCATATATGCATGACTCTCTTTGTTTAATCAGCTTCCATAAGTTGATGTAGAGAATTACAGGGATTAAGATGATTTTTCCGTCATCAATTCTATTTCATTCTCAGTTACTGTCCTTGCTGCTCCTCTTTAGCATTCCCACTGCTTTTGAGTTGATTCCATTCCCTGTGTGTTACAGAGTAGGACTGAATGCCATAGGGTTAAACAAAACAAAAACAAAACTCACTGCCATCCACTGAATTGATGCCAACTCACCGAAACCCTCTAGGACAGGGTAGAACCACCCCTGTGGGTTTCCCAAGCTGTAACTCCTTACAGCAATAGAAAGCCTCATCTTTCTCCCAAGAAGTGGGTGGGGGTTTCCAACTGCTGACTTTGTGGATCACAGTCCAACTCCTAACCACGATACATTGAGGTTCCCTTCGTGGGGTTTCAATGGCGACTCTATAAATATTCTTGCCCTACTCTGGTGGCGATGTTGGCTATTTATTGAACTGCTAACCTCCAGGTTGGTGCTTCAAACCAACGGTTGCTCCTCTGGAGAAAGAAGAGGCTTCTTGTTCCCATAGATTTATAGCCTTGGGGATCCTCTATGTATGAGTTAGAATCAACTCCATAGCAGTGGTTTTGGTTTGTTTTGGTTTTTTTAATCATTTGGATAATTTTTATGGAAGCAGACCACTTGGCCTTTCTCCAGTGGTGTTGTTAAATGGATTCTAATCATCAATGACCAAGTTCAAAACATTTGCACCACCCAGGCACTTCTGTTACAACATACCCCTAAAAAAATACTCAGGTTATCTCTCTTTGAATACCAGCAGCCATTGAAACTATAGCAAGAGAAATTATCCACATTTTCATAGATTCAATTTCAATCTCAAGATGGCATATACCAAGAGCACACATTTCTCTTCTAGACATCTGTCCCCATCTTGAGTCATGCATCCCTCACTGCCTAGCGGCCATTTCTACCTAATCATGGACACTTTCTACCTCATCATCCAAAAATCAAATGGAAGGCCTTTCAAAATGAAAGTACTCTTCCCATCTCTGTTTACTTCTGGATAGGAATTCTTCAGACCTAGACACTGACCAACCTGACCTCCTCTTCATCTGGTCCATCACTAAATCCAGTTTTACTTTTCCTGCCTCTCAAGGTATTTTATGTCTCCCTGCCACAGGTACTATCCTACTGCCGCATAACTTGTAAGACATTTCTGCGAACCCCTGCTCTCTTGTTTCCCACCTCCCAGACTGGTTCTCATCCACGCAGCCTCGGAGAATGAGTGCAGGCACTCTGTGGAGAACCTCCTCTGTGTCCGAGGTCATGAGAGGTACTGCGTATGCAAAGGGAAGCAAGACAGAACTCTGCCCCGAAGAACCTACCGTCAGGAGGGAGTGATTGTAAATGATTCATTATGAAAAATAAATACCAGAAGATTTTGTTCAGTAATCCATGCAAAAATCCTCAAGGACTCCCCAACCAGAGTTGAACAACCTTGCTAATGAACAAAAGCAAAACAAAACAAGAGCCAGTGAGTTGATTTTGACTCCTGGCAGCCCCGTGAGTTGTTTAGCACTTCTGATTTGGTGGGTTTTGGGGGTTTTTTGGAAGGAAATTGTCTCCTTCTGAAGTGTTTCTGGGTGGCTTTGAACCCCCACATTAGCAGGTGAGCAGGATGCCAGCCATGTTCAGCACCCAGGGACTCTCCCTGTTCATAGGGCCACATGCCATAGGAGACAAGGGGAACCCACGATGTATTGCTCCTAGCGTTCCAGCTCAATGCCTAGCAGGATATCTCATGTGGAACTGCCAAATGAAAACATTTTTAAGTGCAACTTGCCCCTGTGATCAGTGGAATCCTGCAGAGAAGTTCTTTCAGTCATACACTTGCCTTCATCTTGTCCTTCTAAGCAGAGAGGTCATTTCAGGGGGTGCAGGCAACTATTGGGGGACTCCAAAGAGGTGGTCTTGATAGATCTTTTTTTTTTTCTTCAAAGAACCCAGATGCCCACAAGTATTGGTGAGAAAAAGACAAAGAAAGTTGCACAGAAGAACTGTTTGACATCAAACTATGTACCTGCTCGTTCTTCAGGGGCAGCAGGGCTATCCGACAAGATTTTTGTTGGGAACTTGACCTTATCCTCACGATCGCCTCACCTTGGACCTTTCAGACTTCCTGTTTTGTTTCCCAAACTCAAAGAGCATTAAAATGGACACAATGTTTGAGTCCCTCAAGGAAGCCTGAATGACACTTTTGAAGTGGAATATATTGAAGAATGTTGATATTTTTGGCCAGGGGTAAGGGTTAGTTAGAATGAAACACTACCTTCAGAAGCATGTAGGCAAGATGGAGGATATGTCAAGAAACCATAGGTTCCCATTTTGATATTTTGTCTGATGAAGGTTTCTATGACTTTGCAGCAGGACTTTTGGGGTTTTGCTAGCACACACCTGAACCACTATAATTCCGAGTTGACATACAGTATGGCTATCCACTGGTGACTTGCTGAATCAGTCACTGATCTGCATTTATTACCTACAATAGACGCTGCACAGAACAGGGTTTACTTCTCTTCATTGTCTTTTAGCACTTCACATTGTTTGTCCAATTTGACTTTCTTCATAAGTCTTTTTTTTTTAATATAAGTTCTGCATGCTATGACATTAACAATATCGGCTAAATTATCCCACACAGATTCTATTACAAAATGCACCTAAGCTGCTGACATCTAATGAAGCCAGCAGGGCCCACACTTCCTTTCTCTCTAGCACTGAACTCCAGTTAATTGACCTGACAAAATTACAAGAATCACAGAATAAGACAGCTAATCAGAAAATCAAATTGTATTACTAGAGAAATTAGGCAGGCCTTTATCACGTATGCATTCTATTTTCACATAAAAATTGTTTTCCCCTCATTACTGATCAGCCTCTATCCAAGAATAAAACCGTAGCCTCCTCCCTCTTTCTGATTCAAGAGGCCACAAAGAGCCATTGGCACTCTCCATGGGCAATTTTGCATTTGTATAATGCATCCATCCAAATGGCCCTGGACTTGAGGCTGTCAGTCAAGGAGTTTGGGCGCCCCATGTAGGTAGCATGACAATGGTATAAGTTTGAAGACTCTATGACAAGAGGGTAAATCCTAGTCGGAAAAATGAATAGTTAATTTCAGGGAGGCTCCCCAAACTGGCCTGTTCACCAAAATCCAACTTGCCCACCTCACTCCCACCCCCATTCATGTGAGCCTCATAATACAAACATTGAAGTGCTTTTCTGTCTCGGATCATAATCTGCAGGCAAAGTTTCCAATCGCCCTCTTTTTAATTCTAGATTTCCCTGACACATTAAAAAACAAAAACAAACCAAATTGAGGTGATTGACTTGTTTGCTCTGAATACAATTATAGCTCAATAAAATAGATATCATTTAAATGATCACAATAATTACATTTAAATCCATGTAAGTATCTCTATAGTATCTAATCCAATAGTCTTTGGAAATATATCTTGTATATATGTAACACATATACGCACGCACACACACAATCTTTAAATTGAATATTTTCTCTAGGAATCCACGTTTTCTTTTAAGGCTTACTTTTTCCTGAAGCTCAAATAGTTCATGAAAATGAGTGAAGGCTGTTTACCAATAAATGATTCATTTTGTTTATTCTGATTTAAACCTTGTCTTTGGCTTCCCAGCAATATTACAAGCCTCTATTTACTTTCAATCGCATAATACAATAGTGCCTTCATTCTATCCCTCATGCAAACAAACTATGGTAATTCCAATCAAGTCAAAATGACAAAGAACATTGAAATTAACTCGTTTTCTCCTATTCCTTTAATAAGCCGGGTGAATGTATAACAAATCCAATGGCAGAAATATTGGCGCTTGATAATGTCATCATTAATTTACAAGATTTGATTAAACCACCAACTCTGTTAATTCTCCTCTCTCTTAGAACCACAGTGGGGGGGTGGAGGCGGGAGGTAGGGGGCTTGTGGAATGGGAGATGTGTGTGCACGTGCGTACGTACGTACGTGTGCGTGTGTGTGTGTGTGTGTGTGTGCGTGCGTGCGTGTGTTTTAGTGTATGTGGGCTGGGTGGGTTAGTAGTAAACCAGCAGATACTGGCAGGGCGATCCAGATTATTTACCGTCCATGTCCCTTAGAAAAGATTAAATATTTTATTATAACCCAGTGGGTGACTTAGAGAGACACTTCAACATCATTTCTTTTGGTAAGGTCTTTGTGAATTAAGCAAGAAAAAACATGCTATCATTTCAAACCCTCTGTGTTCTCTTTAATTATAGGAGGCTGGGTGTGGGTGTGGGGGCGGGATGTGTGATCTTTGCTGATGACCTCTCAATGAGGGGAGCTACACAGCTTCTCCTAATGTATAAAGTGGAGGGGACCCTACCCCTCATTTCGGCCACGTCAATGGGTTTCGTACAAGTTTCCACCATCAAATGCCCCAGAGAAGGAAAATGATGTGAAGAAGAGGAACCGGTTAAACAATTACTGTCACTTTCCATTATGGCTTTGCTCCCAATTTACAGAGCAAATAAATCAAAGTCACCACCAATGAAGCCCCCCTGGCTGGCTCACCGGTGTCTGTTCCGCAGGTGGCAGGGGAGCGAATGCACAGGAGTTATATGACATGGCAAGATCACCTTTTAAAGGCTCTGCTTTGATACTCCTTCCTCACTGTTGGAACTTTCTGTTATTTACAAATATAGCCTTCTCCGTGTCATCCAAGTTAAAAAAAGAAAAGACAAGTAGAAAACAGAGAGGGGAGAGAAAGTAAGAGAAGGGAAGAAAGAGAGGATCCGACATTGGGCGGTGATTGACTGCAGCCCAGCCTAAACTCGGTCCTGGTGCTGCAGCAGATGGAAGGCAAACCAGCAGGCATTTGGCTACAAGCAGCAGACTCCATGGTGGGTGGTTTTCAACCCTGCGCTCCGCCTGGTGCAAGCAAAGCGTGCTGCAATTCTTCCAACTTCAATGTAAGTCCCCAGGCTCTCCAGGAATAAAGAAGGCATCGCAACAAAAAAGTAACCCAAGGACGACAAGCCTTCTAAGTGACAGATGACACCTGGACACGTATCTGAGCAAACTGAAACTGGGAATCAGTTAGATTGGGAGGTACATCGTCGCTCTGGGGAACAGCTATCCCTCTACGTCCCCATATGACCTCCCTTGAATGTGGTAGAATCCAAAAGGCACAGCCAAAGAGAAACAGATTCTGGTCCTAGGGGCTCTGGGGTCACCCCATCATTCAAATCCCATCCCATGTAGAGTATATGGGCCACCTCCTCTTGTGAGCAGTTAGCAAAATGTACTCGCAACCGATTACACATGGTGGGGCAGACGGCACATTCCACTCACCCTACAGCACACAGAGGGGTAATAAATCCGCTAAATTAAGAAGGGGATGAGGGACTCCGAGATGCCGGCTGACACCGCAAGGCAGAGCGATAACGGCATGGGGTGTCCCAAAGAAGTTTAAATGTGGGCATTAAAGAAGGCCCGTGCCCTGCCCATGATAGTAATTTTTTCTGCATCTTGTAGAATTGCAATTACACTCTACGTCCCTAGATTCTCACACTCGCTTGATCTCTGTTTGATAAAAATAGTTTAATAGCCATTTAATCACAGCTTCATTATCTTAGCTCTCTTAATGCGAATTAGGCCAGGAGAGTGCTCGCTTCCTCATTATTCAAATCATCAATAAGAAGGAAGCAGTGGGGTCTTCTTATCACTCATTAATCAGTCCCAGCATCTCAGGTGCTGTGTGCTTAGAGATCATTCTGGGTGAGAGGTCTTGCCACCTCTTCCAGCCTCCTCTGAGTTTTTTTCCCCTTACATAAAATTTCAGTTTATTATCTGCCTAATTCCTATTAGAGAAATTTTCTGCACTCAAGATTAATATAGAAAAAGAAAAGCCCACGACTTTGTCAAGAAGGTGCTCAGTGCACATCTGCCGTGGGTACGCCATCAATTTGATGATCCCAGTTGAATGCCGTTCTTTGTGCCAGATCTACTCCTGGTGATATCCATGAGCCAGCTGCCCCCAAATACCCAGCATGCCTTGGGTTTCTTCCTTTGCCCCATCCTGCTGATTTTGAAGCAGCTAATGAAGACAAAATTAACTCCTACTTTAAGTGAGGCCTAATTAGGAAGGGAAATCTGCTAGAATAACATCTGGTAATGTATTCCAAAGCCAAATATAAATGACATTTTTGGATTAGCCACCATTTTGGATTATTTCTTCCGAGAGATGCCACCAAGAGTTCAAATAGCTGAATGGAGATGTGACATTCCTGAGAGGTCTTGGGATTCTAACAGGGAAATATATTTGTCACAAGAGGCCATGCCTGAATCTCTCTAGGTAGAGCTGGGCACCTTGGTTGCACATACCAATAGGCAAATATTTATAAATATAAGGATATTAAAAATGCACTGCCACCAAGTGGATTCTGACCATCTAGGACAATGTAGAATTGCCCTGTGGATTTCCAAAACTTAACTTGAAAACTGTAGAATGGCTCATTGTTTGCCTCAGAGCAGCTGGTGGTTTCGAACTGCTGACCCAGCTGTGAGCAGCCTCAACACATAAACTATTATGCCACCAAGGGCTTTTATAGGCAAATGAGCAATTGCACTTATTGGTCTTGGTTTGTATCTGTACATTTAAGATGGATAACAAGCAGAACACAAAAGGGAACAAAGTTGAGGGATGATTCCAAAGTTAAAGAAGAAATAATATTCAGACTAGAGCAGTGACATAGAAATTAAGGGTACACACATACACACACATATGTATATTTAAATCATCATGATCAAGGACGAAAATGTGCACTGGTGACTTACTGCACATATTCACTTTGAGTGGCCTGTGTCTTTGCTGCAGTGATTAGCTATTTTGAATACCCCCCTTAAAACAATGCTCTCTTTTCCTGCTCTTTTTCATAGACTCCATTTTGCTTTTTATTTTTCGGAAGTTCAGGTGTGAGCACCTATAGTCTATCTGCTCACCTTCAGTGAACCTGGCCCGGTGACATTTCTCATTGGTTGCTAAAGTCCTAGCCCATTCAATAGGCATTGAGGTAAAGACAAACACTAACATTTTTTTTAAGTATGTAAAATAAAGTGCTTTGGAAACAGGTTGAGAACTAGGAGATGAGATAGGTATTAAAGAACTTAAGAAATCTGAGCACATTTGATAAAAAAAAATAAACCAAACAACATATACTACCTGATATCACAGCAGACATTTTTTTGTCTGACAAATACTCTAGTCAATAGAAATAAATCCAGGAGGGTTTGGAGATGTCACAACCCCAAATTTGCCCGGACTTAGCTCCTGACTCCTGGTGAGCCGACGCCCGATGGAAGAAAGCTCTTCTTATCTCTCTTCATCCGGACGCTCTTGTGAAACTGGCTGGCTCAGCACCACAGCGAGAGGCATGCTGCATCCTGCTCAGTGTCATGGCAACATCCATGGACAGAATGGTGGTGGCTCCCCAGGAGGTTCACTGGCCTGGACTTGAAGCCATGTCTCCCACACGGACGGTGGAGTGTCCACAAGAAACAGCCACTGCCCCTTGCCTGAAAGTTAGCTTGTTCTTCTTTTGTCACCAATAGAGAGAAGCACATTGTGTGATGTGACATTCTGTTTGCTCTGTCATATCCCAAAGTTGCTAGAGTTCAAACTTGCACCTTTTCAAGAACACAGAGGCTTGAGTTGCTCTCTCTTGATAACTCTGCATGGGTGGGCATTTTACTGAAAATCTCACAGATGGGGGAAGGGGGTGGGGTGTACGTCAAAAAGTATTTCTCCCATCGCATGAAAGCCTTAAACAAGCACTTGTGTCTTTACTTAGTCTCCACCTAGGTCTATCCACTCCTGAACATGGTATTTCCATCTCTCGAACTCTGCCCTCTTCCATTTCCATTATGCCAAAACGGCAATTTTGCCAAGCTCACTCATGGTCCTTGGAAAGATTCTTTGTGTTTTCCAAACCCATACCAAACTCACTGCTGTTGGGTCGGTTCTAACCCACAGCTACCCTGGAGGGCACAGGGTTGTCCCTGTGGGTTTCTGAGACTAACTCTTTATGAGAGTAGAAAGTTCATCTTTCTCCAGCAGAACAGCTGGTGGTTTTGAACTGCTAACCTTGAAGTTAGCGGCACAAAGCATAGGAACCCACTATACCATCAGGGCTCCTTTTGTGTTTTAAAATAAAATAGTAAAAAAGTGAAAAAGGAAAAAAAAGGGTTCAAGGGGAAATCTCAGGGGGATAAGGTAGGTAAGATAAGGTTTCTCAGTGAAATTTTTGCAGGAAGCCCTTGTTACTCAGTGAGGAGACAGTGTCCTGGCTAGGAAACAAAGAAAGACAAACAAACAAACAAACAAACAAAAATCCCGTTGTGCGGCTTTCCTGGTCTTTTCCACTGAAGCAGCTTCAAATTTCTTCATAATAGCCCCTGTAATTATCCTGTATCCTAAAGAAAATCTGTCATCTCGTTGGCATCCCCCAAACAGTCATCATAACATTCTGCGCTGACCTCTCTTCCTTGCATTTAACTGGCCCAGTTAGATCCCCACAGAAGTCACTGTTTTGCTTGAACCCTTTGTGAAGGGCCCCTAAGGGCAGGAAGACAGGTGTCGTAATAAAAGAACGCATCTGCTGCCCTCCACTGACTGCAGAGGCACGTCGGAACGCACTTCGTTGGCAACAGACACGTGAATGTATGCGCTGAAGTCCTACACTGGACTTTTTGACTTACCCTCATTTCTATATGTGCCTGAATACACTGCTTCTCTTACACACACACATACACACACGCGCACGCACGCGCGCGCACGCACACACACACACTTCTCTAATGCCCATTAGCAAGGAACTTTGAAAAAGTTTGAAGGGAAAATCCCATTATCTTTTATTTCACTGTTTTCCCTCCAATGACCTTGTTGAAGCCCCATCCGATAAAATGGAATCCCTCCGCAGTTCATCTCACCTGCCTGGGCGCCTTTGCTCCCAGTCAACTGTAGTTATGTAAGAGCACCATCAGGGTCCTCAGTGCGCCTTCCTGCTATCCACAGTAATTGAGGAAAGCGGAGATCAGCAGCGGAAGATAATTACCGCAAAAGAATAAGAATCAAGTGGAGACAAAATACAAGTAAAAGCGAAGCCTTCCCTCCGCAGATATATTTAGATCTGTGGGAATCCAGTTAATTCTCGTTAATGCTTATACTCCGGTTTTAGCAGGCAGAGAACCTGTATTCACTTCTAGGCTTAGGTTCTGTTCTAGCGTGTTAGCTTGTATCACACTTTCATGAGCTAATAAGCATGTGCTGAACATGTGGGATTCACGATGCTCAGGGGCTTCAGGAGCCCTAAGTCTAAATACAGGGAGGTGCAAAGAAAAGGGTAGGAGAGAAGTCCTGCTGGATGCCTCAAAATGAGCTGTCCTGAGGGGAAAAAAATGGGAGATATTGCATGCCGATTTCTAAAAGAGCATAAAGAGAAAATAACTGAGTTCTGCCACCAAACGGGAGGTTTAATAAGAGCCAGAAAGAGCCCTCGGGGTATTCCATTTGTCCTCAAGTGTAAACCAAGGGAGCAATTGGCCACTGTGGAAAGAATACTAGATGGGAAGTCAAGAGAATTGTTTCAAGCCCCATTTCCACCACTGGCTAACTTCATGGCCTCAAGTGAAAAAGGAAAAAAACAAACAAACAAACCAAACAAACAAAAAACCCAAACAATGCACCAGCTTCACTGCACATTCTGAGATGATAATCCTAAAAAAACCAAACTCATTGCCGTGATCGGATACCAACTCGTAGTGACCTTACAGGGTTAAATAGAGCACTCCCATGGGTTTCCTAGACTGTAAATCCTCATGGAAATAGAAAGTCTCGTCTCTCTCCCCAGAAGTGGCTGGTGGATTTGAGTTGCTGACCTTGAGATTATCAGCCTGAAGCATAACCCCCTACGTCACGAGGACTTCCAATCACCAGGACGTTCAATAATAATCTTCCAAAATCACACTGCCATTAAATAAGGGCAGTTCCTACTGACTCTTTGTTGGACAAGGTAGAACTGTACTGGTGAGTTTCCGTGACTAGAACTCTTTATGGGGCTAGAAAGCCCCATCTTTCTCCCTTGGAGTAGCTGGTAGATCACAGCCCAATGTGTAACCACTATGCCACCAGGGCTTCTAGTAATAAATAATGCTACAGGTTCCTAAATAGAATCTCTATTTTCTTTCTTAGCACTTGCCACCTGACTCCAGAGATCTCTCTCTCCATGGTGCTGATCAAACCTTCCGTGACTTCCCAGGTCTCCTAGAGAAGCCGCAATCTTAAGAGCGACCTAGTAGCCAAGAACTACCACCACCTGTATCAAGCCAGACAGAACCCTTTGGAGAGTGAGTGTGTGTGTGTACAATAAATGATCAATCTACAGGGGTTAACGAAGATCCAGGTTTAATTGGCAGTCACAGCCCCTCGTGAGCAGTCACGACCAGCCAGTCGTGCCTTACTTGTTACTATGCTGCTAAACAGAATTCCTTGGAACTTCCAGAATAAGATAGATGAGGGGGAGAGACCTGGTGATCTACATTTCAAAAGCAGCCAAGAGAAAAACCCTGTGGATCACAATAGAATCCATCAATACTCAACCATGGGATGGCACTGGGCCAGGCAGGATGCTGTTCTGCGGTGCATGGAGTTGCATTGAGCTGGGTCAGCTAACAAAGACAATGAGACCCCAGCATCATGGGGCTGTATGGTTTCTCTACACTAAAATGGTAACCTGACCCCATCACTCACCACTTTTACCCATCTCACTCTTTCCCGGCATGTTGACCTCTTAGATAGTCTGCAAAAATGCCACCTTTCTCCTGCCTTGAGGTCTTTGCACTGCTGCTTCCTCTGCCCCAGGCTCTTCTGGGCTTGCCCCTCGCTCATCTCCTCACTTCCTTAATCCCTTCTTAGCATATCATCCATTTCATCTTTCTCTGGTTTAATTTACCCCTTAGTACTTAACTCTATAACTCAATGGACAAGTTATTGATACATCTTGTTCATAAAACAAGTCAAAAACCACAAAGCAGGTACTGTCAAGTTGATTTCCACTCACGGTGACCTCATATGTGCATACCAGACCTGGGATCCATACGGTTTTCCATGGGTGTGATCTGGCAGTGGACTCCCAGGCCTTTTTTCCAAGGTGTGTCTGGGTGGATTTGAACCACCAACCTTTCAGTTGTCCATCTGCACCACCGAGGGACTCCATCTTGCTCACCAC